>NW_026879434.1:0-263342 GCF_032173495.1 Musca vetustissima
ACCTTCAATAGGCGTGGATTTTATAAAGAATATTTTTCAAGGACCTTCAATAGGCGTGGATTTTATAAAGAATATTTTTCAAGGACCTTCAATAGGCGTGGATTTTATAAAGAATATTTTTCAAGGACCTTCAATAGGCGTGGATTTTATAAAGAATATTTTTCAAGGACCTTCAATAGGCGTGGATTTTATAAAGAATATTTTTCAAGGACCTTCAATAGGCGTGGATTTTATAAAGAATATTTTTCAAGGACCTTCAATAGGCGTGGATTTTATAAAGAATATTTTTCAAGGACCTTCAATAGGCGTGGATTTTATAAAGAATATTTTTCAAGGACCTTCAATAGGCGTGGATTTTATAAAGAATATTTTTCAAGGACCTTCAATAGGCGTGGATTTTATAAAGAATATTTTTCAAGGACCTTCAATAGGCGTGGATTTTATAAAGAATATTTTTCAAGGACCTTCAATAGGCGTGGATTTTATAAAGAATATTTTTCAAGGACCTTCAATAGGCGTGGATTTTATAAAGAATATTTTTCAAGGACCTTCAATAGGCGTGGATTTTATAAAGAATATTTTTCAAGGACCTTCAATAGGCGTGGATTTTATAAAGAATATTTTTCAAGGACCTTCAATAGGCGTAGATTTTATAAAGAATATTTTTCAAGGACCTTCAACAGTTGTGGATTTTATAAAGAATATTTTTCAAGGACCTTCAATAGTCGTGGATTTTATAAAGAATATTTTTTTCAAGGACCAATACATCCGTTTCTCATAACACCAACCTCGTAACATAATATGTACACACACATCTAGTTTTAAATATGCTGCTCCAGCTGCTTTTGGTGTGTGTGTGTGTGCGAATAAAATGCCGCCGGTGTGGCATGAATGAATATCAGATGCAAATTGCTTTTTATTGACAATAATATCGAGTAAAATGTTCCATTTATGCAAAATGGAAATTGATAAATTTTGATTGTTCTAAAATATGTTCGGCGCTGGCGATAAAGTAATAAATAAATCGATGGCATTGATCAAATTTAAAATTTTAATGGATGAGTACAGAGGGGGGAAGTTTGAGGCAAACAGCATGTGTAGAAATGATGGAATTCTAATTTATGCCATTAGGATAGGACACAGGTGTATATTCACAAAACAAGGTATGACATGTGGCACACTGGTGAGGGGGAAGTCTAAAAATTATTGATAAAATAAAATCGCCTAAGGGAAGAGAAGAAAATAAATGGTATCCATAGGAACGACCTGCACATACATTTGCCTAACCAAACAGCCGATACAGCAACGTTCTCCACAATTAATTACCGATGTAACCGACCATCGTTCTTAACCTGCAATTACAAGCACAATATTTTCCATGAAGCCGGAAGGGCAACTGAACTACAAATACCTACAAAAGGATTTGTTTGAATGGCTGAATAGCTGGCAACCCATCGCATTTCCAATCTCCACAATGAATCCTCTTAATGGCATACAATGCATCGATGAAGTATGACTTCAGCCATTCATTCACTAATTCATCTCTTGTAAATTAAATACCTTCTTCACACTACATAGAAACCATTGTGGCCATTGATTCTATGGTTAACAGGCCGAAGCCGGAATAAAATTGAACTATGCGATGATTGAATTAAAACTCAAGTTAAATGGAAATCAGCGCAACCTACTAAAATTTAAGACAATAAAAAATATCAACGCTTATTGCTACGATGGTCCTTGACAAAATATCCTCGGGTAGTCCTTGAAAAAAGATTCTTTTAAAAATCCATGCCTTTGTTGGATCCTTGAAAAAAGATTCTTTTAAAAATCCATGCCTTTGTTGGATCCTTGAAAAAAGATTCTTTTAAAAATCCATGCCTTTGTTGGATCCTTGAAAAAAGATTCTTTTAAAAATCCATGCCTTTGTTGGATCCTTGAAAAAAGATTCTTTTAAAAATCCACGCCTTTGGTAGTCCTTGAAAAAAAATTCTTTTAAAAATCTACGCCTTCGTTGGATCCTTGAAAAATATTTTTATTCATTTAAAAGTCCTTATAACTTTTGTCATGATTTAATTTTCTCTCCTTTTGGCAATTTTATCCTTCTTGTTATCCTGCACATAGGATAAATGTCATTACTTCCAGCTGTTGTGGAAGCCTTAGTAACTACACCACACTGACATGAATTTATGGGAGTGAACACCTGTATTTATGTATGCCAATTTGTGAGTTAGTGTGTATGTGTGATTGGTTATTTGCATGTATGTTTATGTGTGTGCGTGCCATGGTTAATGCCCTTAATTGGAATTTTATTGATTTCCGTGCATAATTGTTGAAGAAATTGTCATGCTAAAACTTTTCGACATTTGACACATTTACAGCTTTTCCAATTACCTGATTCCGATGCACAGCATGGTGGTCATGCTGATATTCACACACACAACAACAAATTGGGAGGTGATGCAGCAACTTATCCTCTATGAACTGGAACGAGAACGACACGATAACATAGTGCTCTTGTCTTGTTATCACTCAATTAAAGGAAAACTTGCCGCCTCAGGTGGGACAGACCGAAGAGATAATGAACGATGATGACGATGGTGATGAGAAATTCGAATTGCAATGGAATGCCATGGCATGCGACAGTGGAACCTTTAATAATTTTTTTATGGCTCTGCACATGAACGTGATTACTAATTAAGAGCATTTGCCTGAGGGCAGGTCCGGTCTGTTTATGCTATGGCAGATAATTGAAGGCTCTGGCTATGCTTCTTAGTCACAAAATCAAGTCAAGTGGAAGTGGTACTTTGTGGTTGAGGTTGATCAGGAGGAGGAGGAGGAAATGGAGCAGTAGTAGTTCCAACAACAACAAACTTTCAAAAAATTACAACAAACAAGGCAAGAAGAGGATTTAAAGCTCCGATTGCGCAAAAAAAGAAGTCAAGAGCATCCCACTAATAGCTAACTAACGGCAACAATTGTAGTTGTAGTTATTGTTGTTGTTGGTTTTTTGTATTAAGGCAATTATAAAATTGTTCTAAAGTTGTAGTGCTGCAATAACATTAAGTCCAATAGCCAAGCCAACCAGCCAACCTGACCTAAGCTACTACAGAATTCAGCGAATAGGACATGAGTACCTACCCGCCTGCCCTGTGGTGGTGTTGGTCGTGTGGAGAGCGCAATAAATAGCCAAGGCAATGACCGTTTCATGAAATAATAACCGAGTTTTTCCGTTTGTTATTTTTCTGCTCTCTTCTTCTTTTTTAGTCAAGGATACAGGTGCCATTGAACGACGAACTATGCGGATCCTGTTGATGATGCTGCTACTGCAGCAGTACCACGAACATGAATAAACAAATGTTAAACTAAACAATGTTGTTGTTTTTGTTTAAATGAACTTTACTTGGCTTTGTAGTTATTGTTGTTTTTTTTTCGTTCTCATCTTTAACTTATCCAAAACCACTTGAGGCCAGATGGACTAACAGCTCAAATGTTCCACAAAAAATCGAAAAACAAAACTAATTGCAAAATAAAATCCATATCAATGGCTGCTTTGTAATGGACTACAGGCGTTCAAATGTTCCGCAAAAATTGAGCGGAGCAATAAAAACAAATTTTTGAAGCTACTATTTTTTAATCGATATTTTAGGGGGTACGATCAGGTAGTTCTAGAACAAAATTCTATAAATGAATATTAAATAACATGAAGTGCAACTTCAGCGCCTAAAAATAGGAACTTGAAAAAAATTTAAAAAAAAAAATTCACGCCTTGAAAAAATATTTAAAAAAAAATTCAGGCCTTGAAAAAATATTTAAAAAAAAATCACGCCTTGAAAAAATATTTAAATAAACCACGCCTTGAAAAAATATTTAAATAAACCACGCCTTGAAAAAAATATTTTTAAAAAAATCCACGCCTTGAAAAAATATTTAAAAAAATCCACGCTTTGAAAAAAATATTTTTAAAAAAATCCACGCCTTGAAAAAATATTTAAAAAAATCCACGCTTTGAAAAAAAAATATTTCTAAAAAAATCCACGCCTTGAAAAAAGTATGTAAAAAAATCCACTCCTTGAAAAAATATTTTTCAAAAAATCTGGAATTTTTTTTTAAATCCACGCCTTGAAAAAATATTTTTAAAAAAATCCACGCCTTGAAAAAATATTTTTCAAAAAATCCACGCCTGGATTTTTCTTTAAATCCACGGCTGGAATTTTTTTTTTAAATCCACGCCTTGTGTTTTTTTTTTTAAATCCACGCCTTGAATTTTTTTTTAAATCCACGCCTTGAAAACCTATTTTTAAAAAATATCCACGCCTGAATTTTTTTTTTAAATCCATGCATTGAAAAATATTTTTAAAAAAATATCCACGCCTGAAAAAAATATTTTTTAAAAAATCCACGCCCGAAAAAAATATTTAAAAAAAACCACGCCTTGAAAAAATATTTTAAAAAATATCCACGCCTTGGAAAAATATTCTTTAAAATATCCACGCCTTGAATAAATATTTTTAAAAAAATCCACGCCTTGAAAAAATATTTTTAAAAAAATCCACGCCTTGGAAAAATGTTTTTAAAAAATACACGCCTTGAAAAAATATTCTTTTAAATATCCACGCCTTGAAAACATATTTTTAAAAAAATCCACGCCTTGAAAAAATACTTTTAAAAAATCCACGCCTTGTATAAGGGCTTGAAAATACAAAATTTTAAAATCCGGACCCAACCCTCGTCATCAATATTTGTATACAACCATCTCTAGATGGCGTTGTCGTCATTTTCGGCATGACTATGCCAATGACCATTCTGTGAGCATCCGAAATTTTTGCTGTTGATGTCAATGGCTTCCCACCACTTAATAACAAAAAATATCGGGCACCAACTGTGAATTTTTGGCCGACCGAGTTGCATTTCATTTCAAGTCAAGTTGTAGTACAGAGTTCGGCAAACGGATGTTATTTTTTGTTTATTCATATTTTTTTGGGTTGGTATGAATTTTATTTAAATGTTCAGTTGTTCCGAGTATGAATTTTAAATAGAAGAATAAAAACGGAAAACAACTAACAAAATAAACAATAAAAATAAAAATTGGTAGCCAGTTGGGTGCAGATTCAATTCAATTAGAGTCGAGTTGTGGAAGTCATATAAGAGAAAATGTGTGTGTGTTATATATTATAAAAATTATAATTTATAAAAAATAAAAGTCTTAATATATAAAAAGAAAGTTTAGTTTGACAGACCCGACATTCTTATACCTGAGGTTAACATTCAAAATATCTTAAATCGATGAGATTGAAAAATGGGTAACAGAAATGACGAGTGCCCTTTGTGTGGAGGCTATGTAGAAAAAGAAAATCTTCTTGGAAAATTCGTTAAGGACCATCAAAATATCTATAAAAGTACTCGATTTTTTTTTTTGAGGTTCTATACCTAAAGATCGATCCCCAAAATATGGAAAATTAAGTGGCACAGTTGTATGGGACCGTGGACTAATATTCTTCAATACCAAACTCCTATATGCACTAAATATAAGAATGAAAGGGGTGAAATGCATCGTTTTTAACGAATACGAAAAAAACTAATTTGTACTAAAAGACCTAATTTGTACTAAAATTAGTATATTTGGTATTGAGACGGAGTGTTGAACATTAGTATGAGACCAATATTTCGAATTCTTTCAAACGAAATTCCAAATGAACGAACAGATTTAAAATCTCTAAATTTGATATTAGTTTGTTTCGTCCTTGGTGGTATAGGGCTCGGTTAGTCCTTGTGTTAACGTGGTTTTTCATTCCAGCTAAGTAGATATTTGGTCTGTGGTGGTTCGTTCTAGGTGATGGTTCTGCCATCTATCGTTGTCTAGTGGCATCCTTGCATTCTTGAATTTTGCGTAGTGATCCTTGAATTTTGTGTAGTGGTTGAATTTTGTGTAGTGGTTGAATTTTGTGTAGTTGTAGTGTTGCAATTTTCCTCTGCGTTGCGCTATCTCCTATCATTCCTATTGTATAAAATTCTTGTGATGATGTTAAACCGATTGAATTTTTTGGTAAAGATTTCCAGCCTTAGCATGAAAATGAACTTTCGTGAGGATTGTCATCGTTAAGAAAATGGCCTTGTAGCATGATGTTTTCTGTACTGATGTTATACATTATCATGGTCTTAGTTATCTTTATATTAATCACAAATCTAGTGACAGAACATTTGTTCCATTAGATTTCCAAGCGCGTCGAATATATACGCAGTTCTTCCAATTTGAAAGACCATGTTTCAAGATGTTGTCTTCACTTTGATCTTTCCATCGAATTCGTGGCATTTCCATTTGTGCTGGGCTTCCTCATCCATTCTCACAACATGACTTAGGCAACGTAGTCGCTGCAGCTCGATACGTCTGACTATGTCGATGTCCGAGAATATATGGTACAGTTCAGGGTGCATTCGACGGCGATATTCACCGTCGACCCATAGATCTTCCGGAGAATTTTTTCTCTCAATCACTCCAAGAGCTGCTTGCGCAAGTACCCCTGTTTCACACCCATGCTAGCACGGGTAAAATCAGCGTCTTGTAGAGTGTGAGTTTGGTCTGGTGGCCTTGCTCTTGAGTGGCTTATTCAGACCATAGTAACATCTGTTGGCCAGCACTATTCTCCTCCGGATTTCAAAGCTTGTTTATGGCGGCACCGAGGTATATAAAATCGTTTACTACTTCGAAGCTGTCATTATCAAGTTACACAGTTGGTCCGAGTCTACTTGACGTCTTGCGCGTTGATACAATCATTTTGGTCTTCTCGGCATTTACTGTCAGTACCACCTTGGCATACTCCTTCTCAATTCGTTCAAAATTGGCTGTTACCGCTCGCAATGTTCGACCCATTATGTTGATGTGGTCGGCGTAGGCTATTAACATGTGTTGTTTGTGTTCAGAACCTCGTCCGAGAGGTCCTTTCCGATTTTAATTGCTGAACTTGGACCAATTAAAGTTATCCTGCATAGCCGTATTAATTTTGCAGGAATGTCAAACGCAGATATGGTTTTAAACGCCTCTGATCAAATTGGGTTGACGAATGCGGCTTTGTAGTCGACAAAAATGTGTCTATGTATTTTTCGTGGGCCTTTTCAGGATTTGGCGCAGAGATTTGCCAGGACTGAAACCGCATTGATAAGATCCAATGTTGGTGGTCACTTTTGCTTTTAAGCCCCTTTCAGCGAATGTTCCATTGTATAGAGCCTGAAATATTAATTCTAATGGTAGTAGCTTCGGCTATGCAGCTGGGCGGAGGCTATATAGTATGAGGGTTCCCCTCTCGAACTGTTTGGGGTTCTACTCGCAACAGCTTCGACTATGAACCTGATCGAAGGTTTCCGTAGCACAAGTGTTAGGTTTGCGGATCTAGCCTGGCAGTTGGTGTTGGCCATTCAGGGAGCATCGCACTGTGAGTGGTTTATAGCCAAATCGAGGGAAGAGCTTCGGCTCGGTGTGGAGTTGCATTACAACCGGGTGCTTGACCCCATTGAAAGGCAGGAGTTTTTTTTTTGGACTCCGCTCCTCATGATAACGTCCAAATACATGTGATCGATTGGTACCTGCATTTTGGTGTGGGGACGTTGGTTGACGCTTTGTATTTAGCTGGTGTTTACAGCACCGTGGAGTATGGCCGCATGGTAGGTACCCACATAATATTAAGTATCTCTGCTATTGATAATTTTCTTGGCATTTTTTAAGTTATTGATTTCTTTCAAAGGTTGCCAGATACGATATTTTATGGATTGTCTCCTGGTATACCTTCTATTTGTGAGGCTATCTATTGTCTGGTGGAGATTTTTGGCTAGATGCTTCCTCGACTGTTTTTTATTTTTAGTAACTTCCATTTATTATAAAAAAAAATAAAAATTGTATTAAATTCTTATATATTTAAATAATTTAATTGGAATATTATTTAATGTCCAGTTTCAGCACGTATAATTAACAAGCCTAAACACATACACACACATGCAATTAATTTAATGTCATTTATTTCAATTTATGTCATTTGTCTCTGTTGTGTGTAGCGGCGGCTGTTGGTTTTCCTTAAATGTTTAATTGCTGTGGTTGTGTAGGTGTACGGATGGGTGTGTGAGTGTCCGTGTGAATTTATAACAATTAATTTCCCAAATGTATTAACATTTCACAACAATTTCATTCCGAAATCCCCTTGGCAATCTGTTCGTCGTCAGAGTTATGACGAACAAGAAACTGCTGACAGAAAGACAGGCAGGCAGGCGGATAGACAGATAGTAGTGGCCGTAGAAAGGAAACATCAAACGGAACTACGACACATATGATGACGTTCGACCTCGGTTGTTATTTATGATTCAAAAATATATGTTTCATATATATGGGACATTTCGGAGTTTTTTTTTTTAAGTAACCACCAGATAAGAGAAATAATAAAAGAGAGATTTCCAAAAAAGAAATCATAACAACAATTTTGACCAGTGGCAATTAAATGTGCCATAGTTGTTTATGGACGACAAAAAATATTTCATATCAACCAGCCAGAGAAAATATGGAACAAAACTTTTTGATTTCCTTTCCATTGTTTTTGTTTTGTGGTAAATGGCATGAATAAATTGTTAAAAGTTTTATTTTTATCAAAAAGTGGGTCATATCTTTTCTAGAAATGTGTGTTTGTATATTTACCCCACCCGAAAAATACGAAAACTTATTCAACCCAAAAACCTTAAATGGCCTTCTCTATTCGGAGAGATTTATCAGAGAAAAAAAAAACAGTAAGGAAAGTAGTAAAGTCAGACTGGGCCGACTATATAATACCCTTCACCACTTTGGGTATATTCTGCATATGTCTCCTAACAGACTCCGCCTTTTTCGAAAGAACATTGACATCAAATTGAACGAACTTGATTATAAGATCTTTATGCCTTTCTGGGACCTATGCCAAATTTCATTTCATTGAACCGATTTTCACGGTTTCACGATTTTCACAAACCTTATCGTACATCATTCTACGCTATGCCAAATTTCGTGCAAATCGAAAGATATATATGGCTTCGGGGCACCATTTACATAAAATCGGACGATTTTCACGAAACTTTGCGCACGTCATTCTAGACTCAATTCAGTACGCTATGCCAAATTTCGTGCAAATCGGAAGATATATAGGGATTTTGGTACACCATTTACATAAAATCGGACGAAAATATATATGGGAGGTATATCTTAACCTGAACCGATTTTCATGAAACTTAACACACATCATTCTAGGCTCAATTCAGTACGCTATGCCAAATTTCGTGAAAATCGGAAGATATATAGGGACTTTGAAACACCATTTACATGAAATCGGACGAAAATATATATGGGAGCTATATCTAAATCTGAACCGATTTTTCCCAATTTCAATAGGGTTCGTCCTTGGGCCAAATAGACTAGCTGTGCCAAATTTCATCCAATTCGGATCATAAATGCGACCTGTACTTTGTTTACAATTTAAAATGGGCAGACGGACGGACATGCATAAATCGACTTAGAAAGTGATTCTATGCATATTCTCAAAAGGAACCATGTGTCTATCTCGTTTTCTTTTGCCTGTTACAAACATATGGACAAATACCCTGTACCACGCTGTGGTGAAGGGTATAACATTTTTTTGGTTATGGTCAAAAACTTAACTAAATGACTTTTACTGACGGCCGACTACATATCAATGGTTGTTCTGTAATGAACAGTTTGGGATTGGCTCACTCACTCGGCCACCCACCCCACACCCTCGTTTTTCATGTTCCAATATTTTTGTGGGGTTAAACGTTTCAATTTCTGACGATTTGCAATGACCCGCAAAAGTCGAAAGGACCAAAGGGATTTCCATCTACAACTTGATTGATGACCGTTTGTCACTGACAGATGACATGCGTGTTATTGTTATAATTGCTCATATTCTTCATGGTGGTGTTGTTGTTGTCGTTGTTGTTCTTGTCATTGTTAGCTGTATTAAAATTGTTTGTCCTTTCACATTGCAAAAACCCGGCCTTTATTTGTTTTATTTATTGGCTGATGGCCGGAAAGACGGGAGCGGAGAAGGGGGAGGGGGAACGATACATGACCATGAATATCATCAAGTTTTGTTTAAATATAAAAATAATGATATCATAATTATACATGATTGTGTTTTTGTTTGTTAAACAAATAAATTAACATATGGTAGAACATGAATTTTAAATGTTGTCATCACACATCATCACGCACACACACATACATTAAAAGTATGCAATGATATATTAATATATACAACTGCTTGAAAGTATGCTTTAGATTTTATATATTAGAAAAATTATTAATGTACTTTACTTAGCTGGCTTGTTACAGAACGGTTGTTCCATAAGCCGAGCTTAAAAAAGATTTCCAAGCGGTTTGGTCTTGTGCGCAAGTCCACCAATTTGGAAGACCACGTTCCAAGATGTTGTTTTTTACTTGGTCTTTCCATCTACGGGAACCATCAGTAGGCTCGTTTTTATATGCCTTTTGGGCTGGGACATTTTTATTCATCCGCACAACATGGCCTAGCCACCGTAGTCGCTGCAGCTCAATACGACTGACTATGTCGATGTCCGCGTATAAATTGTAAAGCTCGTGGTTCATTCGACGCCGATATTTACCGTCGACGCAGATCGGCCCGTAGATCTTTCGGAGAATTTTTCTCTCAAACACTCCAAGAGCGGCCTCATCTGCTTGCGCAAGTACCCATGCTTCTGATCCATATAATAGAACGGGTAGTACCAGCGTCTTATAAAGTGTGAGTTTGGTCTGCGGGAGGTGGCCCTGTTTCTAAACTGCTTACTTAGACCATAGTAGCATCTGTTGGCCATCACAATCCTTCTCCGAATTTCGAAACTGATGTCATTCGTTTTATTTATGGCGGTACCAAGGTATATAAAGTTTTTAACTACCTCGAAACTGTAGTTCTCATGTTCCAGCTCATGTCGCCTTTTATTGGCAGACCCACTTCGGCAGACTGCTTTTCAATTTGTTCAAAGGTTACCGCTCGCAATGTTCGAACCATTATATCAATGTCATCGGCGTAGGCGTCTCGTATGACCTTTTCCAGTAGGATGTTAAAAAGATCACACAACAAACTGTCACCTTGTCTGAATCCTCGTTCGGTATTGAAGGGCTCCGATAGGTCCTTTCCTACTCTAAATGCGTACCTTGTGCCACATAAAGTTATCCTGCATAGCCGTATTAATTTTGCAGGAATGCCGAACGCAGACATGGCTTTAAACACCTCGGGACGGATAGGGCTGTCGAATGCGGCTTTATAGTCGAGAAATAGGTGGTATGTGTCGATGTGTTTTTCGTGGGTCTTTTCCAGGATTTGGCGCAGAGTGAAAACCTGGTCAATGGTGAATTTGCCAGGTCTGAAGCCGCATTGGTATGGTCCGATGATGTCATTGACCATTGGCTTCAATCGTTCACACAGCACACTGGATAGCACTTTATATGCGATGGGAAGGAGACTTATTCCTCTATAGTTGGACATATCGTCTTGTCTCCTTTTTTTGTGCACAGGACACAGGGTGCTGCGATTCCAATCATTGGCATGCATTTATCTAGCCAAATTGTGCTAATCAGCTGGTACATGCTCCTGAACAGCATCTGGCCACCAGTCTTGAATAGTTCGGCTGGTAACCCATCGGCTCCTGCTGCTTTGTTGTTCTTGAGCCGATAAATTAATGTATTAAAATTAAAAATAGAATTTTTGTAATCTATTAATTTTATTTTTTAATTCATAATCCCACGAGTTTTCACGGTCGGATCCAACGGAACTATAAGTATCTGAAAAGTACTAAAATGTACTAAATTTGTCGTAGCATGTGAACGGAAATTATCTAAAAACTTGAAATTTGGAATGTGAATCAAGGTGTCGAAGTAGTAGGGTGGAGGTTTAGGAAGTATGTACTCATGAATACGAAAAGTACTATATGGTACTATATTTGGTACAATTTTGATTTGGAGATACGAATGGAGCTGGAATCCTGAAATTTTACATTAACATTACCGTCGGAGTGTAGGATTGGGATATGTAGGTAGATTTGGAACTTTTTTATTTTATGTGTACGAAAAGTTTTAGTACATTTACTGCAAATGGATACAATTTGGATTTGGGTGAAGCGAACGAGCTGGAACACTAAAATTTGGAAATAAGTAATGGAGTATAAATGTAGTTTTGGAAATTCATTCTTATGGGTACTAAATATGGTACAATTATAATTTTTTGTGAACCGATAGAGCTAGAATCTTAAAATTTGGAGTTACGATCATTGCAGGAATTGAGGTATGTAGAATATTTTGCAAATGTGCACTAAATTTATTACATATTGGTTTTCGGTGAACCGATCGAGCTGGAATCCCTCAATTTAAAGTTAGGATCATTGTTGGGGTGTACGATTTGGGTATGCACAAAGATTTGAAATTTCGTACTAATTTTGTGTACTAAATGGTACCAAATTTGGATTTGGTTGAACCGATAGAGCTGGAATCTTGAATTTCGATGCAGGCAAATTGATAGGTCTGGAATTCTGAAATCGGGAAATAAGATTTCCATTGATTGTATAATATAAGTAGCTTTGAAGATTCGTACTTATGTGTACTAAATTTGGTACAATTTGAATTTTTGGTGAACCTATCGAGCTCGAATTATGAAATTTCGAATTAGTTTTGGAAATTACTGTAAATACAAGAGTACGAATGGTAATAAATTGTACCAAAATTAGTATAGAGCTAAATTTCTGATGTTGTGTAATGTTGAGATATGGAAGTTGTTTTGGAAATATGTAGGGTAGACTGGGGCACATGGAGCTCTTTATGTTTAGAGCTCTATATGTCAGTACTTATTCAACATATATAAAAAAGTTATGGCTTGTTATTGTCCTCTGATACTTAACTATAAAAACTTGTACGAACCAGTGAGCGGAGCAGTATTGTCGGACGGGGCCGACCATACGATACCCTACACAACTACCACGGAAAAATAAGTTTTTGGGCAACTTCATCCCTAAAATTATTATCTGATCATCACCTAAAGTTATAGGCGCTGTCCATGACCATGACTGGAAACTAATGGAACATTTCAAAGATATCAGCGCTTTATTTCTGTCCTCTATTGTGGCAATGGTTTACTAAATAATATCTGAATAAGTAAGCACTTGTAAATATTTAAGTGTAGCTCCCACATTTGAGTACATACGACCATATAATTGGTATATAATTGTTACAACCACTCCTCTTGGATATGCTATCAACTTCTCGGGTCTATGTCCTTCGGGAGTAAATAAATACGCCATAGAATACAAATTTTGTAATTTTTCACACAAAAGTCAGGTCCATTTGACCCGCTAAATATTGACCGATCTTTATCAAAACAGGCATGCTTATTCTTTGACCCGATCCCCTTCTCCATGTAAAATTTCACGATGTTCGGGTCATTATTGCGGCCTCTGGAGCGACCAGAAAAACTGACAAAAATTTAGTATTTGGTCTATTTCATCCCCTAAATATTAACTGATCTTTTTCAAAAACAATAGGGGTCTTCATTGGGCCGAACCCATTCTACATGCAAAATTTATACAAATTATAATGGACAGACGGATGGACACACATGTCTAGATCGACTCAGCTAGTCGAGATATGACGGTATACTTAAAGGTTCTAATTTGTTTTAATGTCCGTATCTTTCGCCACTTCATTGGGAGGAGTGAAAATTCTTTGGCACATTTGCAGCAGATCCCAAAAGTCTGCAAAGACCTATCATACCATTCTTATCAGCTGTCAGCTAAAGATTTTAATGATCTATCGATGGCTCTGAATGACTACGAAAAAGCTCATAAATGTTTAAATACTCACTAGGAAAGGGGTCAATTTCCAATCTAGGGTTCTAAGGCCTATACCTTTTGATACACAACAGATACAGCCCCATATCGCACCATTTTGGAAAGGGCAAATTGTGGTCTATCATTTGAGTCTGGGTTGGAGAGGGACTATAATGGACCCAAGTTCGACGTTTAGGGAGTTTTTCAAAAAAATCGGGGACCAAAACCCAGTTTTTTGAATATATCTCCAAAATGAATATATCTCCGGATCCGTAGAACCGGATATAACCGGGTACCCGGGTCAAATAACCGGGTAACCGGGTACATCCCCCAAGAAAAAAAGAGATATCCCCATAATAAGGGTAAAAATACATTCCTGTGGAAAAAAATTTCAGAAAAATCTGATAGTTTTTACTAAACTAGAGTTGTTCCCCAATCTATATTCAAACACATGCGAAATGTATACAATTAGAGAAGGAAAAAAGGACAACCTCCCACAGAGATTCATCATTTCCAGTGATCAGGAATATTTAACTTCCTTGTGCGTTTAATGATCCTTGTAATGTTGCATATGGACATTTCCGGCAAAAGGTAAACCAATGTCGAAGAATTTGTTTTTTAATTGTGCTTAAGTACGTAAAGTAAAGGAAAAAAAATACTAAGAAAGACCACTCTTGTCATTTTTTCCTGTTGTTCTTAGCATAAATACTAATTTAAAGACTGTCAAATTTCGTGAAAATCGAAAGATATATCGGGACTTTGATGCACCATTTACATTAAATCGAGCGAAAACATATATAGGAGCTATATCTAAATTTGAACCGATTTGCACAAAACTTAGCAGACATCACTCTAGGTTAAATTCAGTACGTTGTGCGAAATTTCGTGCAAATCGAAAGATATATAGGGATTTTGGTGAACCATTTACATAAAATCGGACGAAACTATATATGGGAGCTATATCTATATCTGGACCGATTTTTACGAAACTTGGCAGACATCATTCTGGACTCAATTCAGTACGTTATGCCAAATTTCGCGCAAATCGAAATATATATAGGGACTTAGGTGCACCAGTCGGAGGAAAATATATATGGGGGCTATATCTAAATCTGAACCGATTTTTCCAATTTCAATAGAGTTCGTCCTTGGGCCAATCATATGACCTGTACTTTGTTTACAATTTAACACCAACAGACGGACTGACAGACAGATGGACGGACCTACATGCATAAATCGACTCAGAAAGTGATTCTATGCATATATTCTCAAAATGGAACTATGGGTCTATCTCGTTTCCTTTCCTGTACCACAGTGTGGTGAAGGGTATAATAAATAGATTAAATAAAAATGTAATAAAGGAGCATCAAATCAAAAGGAGCCTATGATAGCCATTGAAAAAATATTCTTAAAAAATCCACGCCTTTGATAGTCCTTGAAGAAATATTTTAAAAACTCCACGCATTTCATAGTCCTTGAAAAAATATTCCCAAAGAAATCCACGCCTATTATACTCCTTTAAAAAAATCCAAAAAAATATTCTTTAATAAATCCACACCTCAAAAATATTCTTTAATAAATTCACGACCTTGAAAAAATGCCAACTGCAATGGTGTCTAAAGTCATGTGTATTTAAAGTCGCGTGAGTGACCTCTCTTTTGTGTCTTTTATCTCAAAAGTTAAAAACTGGAGGCTCTAAATTTTTTTTTTACCACTTATAGTTCTACGAAAAAGTATTAAGGGAGAATTGTAAAAAAAAAATAATTTGTTTTCGATTTATTTACCATTTAAAGTTTGATCATGGATAAATGGATCATGGATAAGTCTATAGCACACAGCTAAGATCTTGCTGATCGACTCAAATTGTTTAAATTTTGACCGAATGTAAAGTTTTTCTTTCGAATAGGCTGAATCGATTAAATGGACATCATTCTATCTAAAAACATATTTTAATTAACCTGATTATTTCAGCAATATCTTATCAGTGTCCTATTGACTTCTACTGGTGTATGTTGACCCTCTATCCAATTTTTGTTTACTCGAGCAACTGATTTGGTATTACAAATGTCGAAGTCATTTGTCATTTTTTTATTTCGAATTTGTTTTGCTCAATTTTGACATTATAGTGGGGGAGGGAGGTTCCAGAAGGAGTTAGCCGATATTTCCCACATTCGAACTTGAACTATGCTTGGGAGAAATATTACGATGTGCAATGTTTGGATGAAATCGGTTACTCCCTTCGAGTAAGTTTAGACACCCCTGCTTACGTCTCTGCTAACAGGCATTGTGGCGGGGAAGACAACGAACATTTGAGCATTTCTCATGCCACTGTTCATTCTTACAAAGACGACAAAGACGGAAAGTCTTCAGTAGGAGCGCAGATTTCCTAAAAGTATAGGGATTCCAATCTCAATATGTATTTTCTATTTTCTTCTCTAGGTTCCGCTGGCAATTTTCGGATATTTGAAATTTTTGTCGCTTGTTCCCACCAAAGTGGCTATAATATGACATTTCGGTTTCATTGGGGTAAAAATACTCGTATATGAATGCAGAAAATCATATATGATCCATGCTTTATCATACCACTCATATAAGAGTCAGGTCCATTTTCCGTATTTGTTAGTTGTTATCCAATTAACGAAAACTAATGCAAATTTAATTTAATATTATTAAGTAATAAATGTTTTTAAAAAAGTTTGGCTTACCTTGAGTACAATTGCTGAAATGAGAAAAAGAAAACAAACAAAATTATAATAATTATATTCAAATGAACATTCGTTTAGCAGAAAAATAAAAATAAGAACATAAAACTAACACAGATATAGATATGAATGTGTGTGTGTGGAAAAATGTAAATATGCTGGAAAAACATTTGTATTTATTTCCACATAGAGAACAGAAAAACTAACATCTGAAAATATAGAAATTTCTAATAAAAAATTCATTGCACCAACAGAGACATTACTTTTGAATAGTTTGCATAAGTAGACCGTACGAAAGAGAAAAAAACAAAACATTATAGAGAGAAAACAGACAACAAAAGGGTGAATAATATTGGGATGTAAAGAATGTAAAAGACCAATGGGCAATCTTATGGGTCAATCAATAGGTCGGTCCTTCTTGCAGTAACGAAGGACTTTTTTTCTTAGAAAAAATCGTTTTCACGATTCCTCAGTAACGGAGGACTTTTTTCTATAATAAATCGTCCTTAGTAAACGAAGACTTTTTTCTATAGAAAAAACGTCTTCAGTAAATGAGGACATTTTTATAAAAAAAATTCGCCGTCAGTAAATAAGGACTTTTTCCTCGGTCTTTTTGGTGAAAACCAATGGATCTTCTTATATAATACTTTTTATAAGAACCTCAGGTTTTATTTTCGAAGTCTATAATATGTATTCGCACAGATGGACAATAGATCTTCTTATAGACGACCAATGGAGCTTCTATATACCCTATAAAAGAAGAACGGGTCTTTTTTTATTTGAGAAAAAATTGTGTTTATTAATTTTTCCGGTACGACCCATTGTTAACGTCAGTTGGTTTTCTCATAAAATATTTAAATTACTTTAGCACTTTAGGGAAGAAAACAATAAAAGCCACATAAGCTTCTACACATATGCACATGAAGGCAGCATAGAGCAAAAAAACGGCAAATGCAGTCCCACACAAAGTACAAACTGTTGGTCCATATTTGCTTATTGCGATCTATGGTGCACTTGACCAGAATACCTCCACCGAGGCAAAAATAAACAAAAGATGTTGCAAACAAAACATAGTTTCGAATATCAGACGGGATAGTTAACAATGAAGGAGCACAAAAAACAGAACAATGGTCGGCCACAAACAAAAGAAAATAAAAATGGAAATTGGAAGCAATAGTGGACCGTTCTTCTATAAAAACAGTTATAATTTACAGAGGTCGATTTTTTTCTACATTCGCGCTTTCCTTTTACGGAAGACGATTTTTTTTCTAAAAAAATATTTTTTTTTAAAGTCCTCATTTACTGAAGACGATTTTTTCCTATACAGAAAAGTTCTAATTTAACCAAAATTAGTCCTCCGTTAATAAGGACGATTTTTTTTCCTTAAAAAAATACTTCTTTATTGAAGACGATTTCTTCTATAGAAAAAAAGTCCTCCATTACTGAGGACGATTTTTTTTCTATAGAAAAAAAGTCCTTCGTTATTGAGAACGATTTTTTGCTGAGTACAATTGTTTCTATAGGAAAAAAAGTCCTCCTTTCAGATGACAATTTTTTTCAATAGAAAAAGTCCTCTGTTACTGAGGACGAATTTTCTTTTATAGAAAAAAGTCCCTCTCAATTGAGGACGATTTTTTTATATAGAAAATAAGTCCTCCTCCTCTTGGACGAATTCTCATTTACTGATGACAATTTTTTCCTATAGAAAAAAATTCCTCATTTACTGAGGACGAATTTTTTTCTATAGAAAAAAATCCGCCGTTACTGAGGACGTTTTTTTCCGCAGAAGAGTGTATTCTGTTTCAGAGGACGAATTTCTTTCTATTTAAAAAATTCCCCATTTACGGAGGGCAATTTTTTTCTATAGAAAGGAGTCCCCCAGTCTTTTTTTTTCAGAAAAACGTTATCTGTCATTGAGGACAAATATAGTCCTTTGTCACTGAGGACGAATTTTTTTCTATAGAAAAAACGTCCTCCGTTACTGAGGACGATTTTTTTTTCTATAGAAAAAAGTTCTCCGTTACTGAGGACGAATTAGTTTCTACAGAAAAAATTTATCATTAGAAAAAAGTCCTCCTGTGTTATTGTGGACAATTTTTTTCCTATAAAAAAGTCCTCTACTGAAAAAAGTCCTCTATAGAAAAAAGTTCTCCGTTACTGAGGACGAATTCGTTTCTACAGAAAAAATTTATCATTAGAAAAAAGTCCTCCTGTGTTATTGTGGACAATTTTTTTCCTATAAAAAAGTCCTCTACTGAAGACGATTTTTTTCTATAGAAAAAAGTCCTCCTCTACTGAAGACGAATTTTTTTCTATAGAAAAAAGTCCTCCTCTACTGAGGACGAATTTTTTTCTATAGAAAAAGTTTTCCTCTACTGAGGAAAAGTCCTCGGAAGGACTTTTTACAAAAAAAAAATTGGAAATTTCCTATAAAAAATCATCTCCAGTAATGTTCTCAGTAACGGATGACTATTTATGCCCTTCACCACACTGTGGTACAGGGTATTATGTCTTTGTGCATATGTTTGTAACAGGCAAAAATAATCGAGATAGACCCATGGTTCCTTTTGAGAATATGCATAGAATCACTTTCTGAGTCGATTTATGCATGTCCGTCTGTCCGTCCGTACATGTATTTTTGTTAACAAAGTACAGGTCGCATTTATGATCCGATTATAAAATTTGGCACAGGTCACTTAATTGGCCCAAGGACGAACCCTATTGAAATTGGGAAAAATCGGTTCAGATTTAGATATAGCTCCCATATATATTTTCGTCCGATTTAAGGTAAATAGTGTACCAATGTCCCTATATATCTTTCGATTTGCACGAAATTTGGCATATCGTAATGAATTAGGTCTAGAATGATGTGTGTTAAGTTTCCTGAAAATCGGTCCAGATTTAGATATAGCTCCCATATATATTTTCGTCCGATTTTATATAAATGGTGGACCAAAGTCCCTATATATCTTTCGATTTGCACGAAATTTGACACAGCGTACTGAATTAGGTTTAGAATGATGTGGGTCGGTCCAGATTTAGATATAGCTCGCACATATATTTTCGTCCGATATATAAATGGTTCACCAAAGACCCCAAGGTAGGCTGATTGACAAAAAATTTGGCACAGCGTACTGAAGTAGATATAACGTAGCTTGAAGCAACCATGTATCTGACCAAATGAAAAATATAGTATAGGTTGCAGAATTACATGTTTATGGATCCATTTTCATGTTAATGGTCCTTTAAAAATTCGACGTTTGTTAGGATTCATCTGTTGAATATACCCACAGTGGTGAAGGGTATCATATAGTCGGCCCCGTCCGACTTACTACTTTTCTTACTGGTTTTCTATAGGAAATAATTCGTTCTTAGTACGGTAGAACTTTTTTCTCCCTCCTTTACTAAGAACGAATTATTTTCTATAGAAAAAGTCATCCGTTACTGAGGACGTTTTTGGGGATGATTTTTTATAGGAAATCCCCATTTTTTTATATATAAAGTCCTTCCCCTTACTGTGGACGATTTTCCCCCTTTGCTGAAGTGGAATTTTTTTTAAAGAAAAAAGTCCTCCGTTCCATGCCCTTTAAAACAATCATTTTTGAGAATATACAATGGTCCTTAAGAACTGTTTTTAAAAATTTACGCTTATGTGGTATTTAAAAAAATTTTATTTAAACAAACATTTTTATGATCCTTGAAAGAAATATTTTACAAATCCATGCCTAAAAGGTCCTTGAAAAAATGATTATTAAAAAATTACACTTTTATGGCCCTTGACTTTTTGTAAGTCAACGCATATATGGTCCTGGAAATATATATTTTTAGAAAATTAAAAAGAAAATCCGAAAAAATTCACAAATGTGCAGTTAATGTCATTTAAATCCTGCAGTAACTATCTCAACAAAAAATGCTACACCAAATATGTTATCACATCCTTGTTTTCAAAATTTATGTTAAACTCCTGTAATCATTATCCATGTGTAGGAGACACAAACATATGTGTGTGTGTGTTTTTTTCACTACACATACTTAAAACACCTAGTAGTTATCGTGTCTTACAAATATCTCCATTTGTAAGCTGGAGCTCTCTTCTCGTCACCATCCTCTTCTTCTGTGGATGTGCATAAAAAGTCATTTGGTATTCACTTGTTCGGTGATAAGCTACTTAGTATCGGATGTGACTTACAGAGCTTGCTTCTGCTTGGTTTTTACCAATAAAGATTAGCTGGTATCCCAAAAAAATAGAAGAGAAGAAAACACCAACATGAGTAAAAAAAATCAGGTTCTCAACAATAATACAAACACTTCAGGTGTTATATGTCTAACATAAGGACTCTACTCGAAGGAGTTCACTATAGCTGTTGAAGGAGATGATGCTTTCTTCGAGGATATGTATTCAAAAGCAATTTCCCGTCTTAAAGCGTGTGAGTTTGTATGAAGATGTGTTCAAGATGCATTCGCTGCTGGAAAAGACGTTAACAGCAGTTGTTATCATTTAAAATTCCCTGTTAAGATTTTGACTTGGTGTTGTCGGATTTATTTTTCAGCTAAAGAAAAATGTACAATGTTTTTGACTTAGTTGAAGATGTGAAGAATATTTTTTGGAGGAAGTAGTTTTTTGTTGTTGTGTATTTATTCTCGTCTGATATGTATTGCATTGGTAACCAAGCGTTCTGCTTAAATCACTTGTAGTGTGGTAATATGTATTGAATTTGTATGTTGTAAATCGGCGATTTTCCTCTAAAAAAATTTGGCCTCAGTAGCGGAGGACTTTTTCAAAAGAAAAAAATCGTCCTCAGATACGGAGGACTATAGAAAAAAATCGTCCTCAGTAAATGAGGACGTCTTTTCTATAGAAAAAAATCGTCCTCAGATACGGAGGACTATAGAAAAAAATCGTCCTCAGTAAATGAGGACGTTTTTTCTATAGAAAAAAAATCGTACTCAGTAAATGAGGACTTTTTTCTTTAACAAAAATTCGTCCTGACTAAATGTGGGCTGTTTTTTTCCAAAAAAAAATATCATCCTCAACAAACGAGGATGTCCGTGAAGATAAATTTAAAATTTAACTAGCAAAGACACAAACCACCAAACTTTTTCGCTGGCTCACATAGTGTTAAGACAGAGAGAGTAAGAGAATGCGGAAATGCAGAACTAAATCGAACTAAGTCACCCTAAAAATTTTCAGAAAATCGGAAAAATTCCCATCTCCGAAACTCTTTTTGCCTATATGGTCCACATATTCTGAAAGTACACTCTTAAACCTTTCGTTTGAGGCCCCCTCAACCCCGAACCCTTCCTAATTTTTTTACAGTGGCCGATTTTATCGGAAATTACCCTAAAGTCACCCTAAAAATTTTCAGAAAATCGGAAAAATTCCCATCTCCGAAACTATTTTTGCCTATATGGTCCACATATTTTGAAAGTACACTCTTAGACCTTTTTCGCTGGTTCACATAGTGTTAAGACAGAGAGTGTAAGAGAATGCGAAATTGCAGAACTAAATCAAACTAAGTTACCCTAAAAATTTTCAGAAAATCGGAAAAATTCCCATCTCCGAAACTCTTTTTGCCTATATGGTCCACATATTCTGAAAGTACACTCTTAGACCTTTCGTTTGAGCCCCACCCTCAACCCCGAAGCTTTTTTTAATTTTTTTACAATGGGGTATTTTATATGAAATTTGCATAAGGCCGGCCGCAATTTAGTTCTGCAAATTGGTGGCGCATTGTCAAATACGCTCACATACTGCGCACAATTCTGTTCTGCAAATTGTGGCACATTCTCAGTTACGCTCACACACTCTCTATCTCGATTTAGATCTGCAATTTCGCATTCTCTCACTCTCTCTGTCTTAACCCTATGTGAACCAGTTTTGTGGTTTGTGTCTTTGCTAGTTAAATTTAAAATTTATCTTCACGGACATCAAACGAGGACCGTTTTACACAGAAAAAATCGTCCTCAGTACAAAAGATAATTTTTTCCTATAGAAAATTAGTCCTCAGTAAATGGGAACGGGTTTTTTCTATATGAAAAACTAATTCCCTTCTTCTGAAAAAAAAAATCGTCCTCACAAACATATGCAGTACTCCTTACTTTTTTAGAACAATCACCCATACTAAGTCAAACAAATAAGAAAATAGCATCACAACAACAAAAAACAATTCCAAAAACAACGTGAATTTTCAATACCGAGATATGGAACTGTAGCGAATGTGACATATGCGCCCATAGCCATTGTACACATGGATATCGTGAACACCATAAATCTTGCAATTGTCAGCGTATCTAACTCAAACATAACTAGGAACCTGAAGATTGTTTTATTTTTCGTATTAATATTGGAAGGTAAATACAGAAATGTACAGTGTTTACTAGGCCTTGAAAAACTAGTCTTTAAAAATCCACGCCTTGTGATAGGCCTTGAAAAACTGGTCTTTAAAAAACCACGCCTTGTGATAGGCCTTGAAAAACTAGTCTTTAAAAATCCACGCCTTGTGATAGGCCTTGAAAAACTAGTCTTTAAAAATCCACGCCTTGTGATAGGCCTTGAAAAACTAGTCTTTAAAAATCCACGCCTTGTGATAGGCCTTGAAAAACTAGTCTTTAAAAATCCACGCCTTGTGATAGGCCTTGAAAAACTAGTCTTTAAAAATCCACGCCTTGTGATAGGCCTTGAAAAACTAGTCTTTAAAAATCCACGCCTTGTGATAGGCCTTGAAAAACTAGTCTTTAAAAATCCACGCCTTGTGATAGGCCTTGAAAAACTAGTCTTTAAAAATCCACGCCTTGTGATAGGCCTTGAAAAACTAGTCTTTAAAAATCCACGCCTTGTGATAGGCCTTGAAAAACTAGTCTTTAAAAATCCACGCCTTGTGATAGGCCTTGAAAAACTAGTCTTTAAAAATCCACGCCTTGTGATAGGCCTTGAAAAACTAGTCTTTAAAAATCCACGCCTTGTGATAGGCCTTGAAAAACTAGTCTTTAAAAATCCACGCCTTGTGATAGGCCTTGAAAAACTAGTCTTTAAAAATCCACGCCTTGTGATAGGCCTTGAAAAACTAGTCTTTAAAAATCCACGCCTTGTGATAGGCCTTGAAAAACTAGTCTTTAAAAATCCACGCCTTGTGATAGGCCTTGAAAAAATATTCTTTAAAAATCCACGTCTTGAAAAAATATTCTTTAAAAATCCACGTCTTGAAAAAATATTCTTTAAAAATCCACGCCTTGAAAAAATATTCTTTAAAAATCCACGCCTTGAAAAAATATTATTTAAAAATCCACGCCTTGAAAAAATATTCTTTAAAAATCCACGCCTTGAAAAAATATTCTTTAAAAATCCACGCCTTGAAAAAATATTCTTTAAAAATCCACGCCTTGAAAAAATATTCTTTAAAAATCCACGCCTTGAAAAAATATTCTTTAAAAATCCACGCCTTGAAAAAATATTTTTTAAAAATCCACGCCTTGAAAAAATATTTTTTAAAAATCCACGCCTTGAAAAAATATTCTTTAAAAATCCACGCCTTGAAAAAATATTCTTTAAAAATTTACGTCTTGAAAAAAAATTTTAAAAAATTTCCCGCCTTGGAAAAATAGTCTTTAAAAATTCCCGGCTTAAAAAATATTCTTTAAAAATCCACGCCTTGAAAAAATATTCTTTAAAAATCCACGCCTTGAAAAAATATTCTTTAAAAATTCAGGCCTGGTGTTGGGCTTTGAAAAAAATATTGTTTTAAAATCCATGACTGGTGTATTCCTCGACAAGACAGGTAAACCACTGTCTTTAAAAGCATCTTCCCCCACACATACATAACATATTGAGGGAATATGGCATTTAAATATTTAGAGGGAAAATCCAGTAATAGAAAACAAGAAAAAAGTAATGGTAAGTAAATATCGGCGGCTGTAGTTTTCCTTCCTTCTTGTGTTGGGTTGGGACTACGACAAATGCAAAAAAAAAGAAAACGGGGGTCTTAACTGCCTTAAGGTATGCAATAAATAATCATCAAATGGGAAAATACGAACGAAGACACGGCTTTAGGCAAAAATCGCCAAAGACAAAGTGTGACTCACGCCACACACAGTCATTGATTTCGTTTTATTTATTACTCGGCAATATCCACCATTAGGCTGCTGGATGGCTTCTGTGTGCGAACAACAAAGGGGTGGATGATTGATACTAAGGAATTAGACGAAGAAGAAAGTAATGGGGAGTAAGCAAGAGGCTTAAGGAGATTAAGCAGCAGTGTTTTTACTTCCGCCCGAAGGTAAAATGATTTGCAATGATTGTTAATTGCTATTAGATGTTCGGGTAATTCCTTAACAATGACTATTAGTTTTTCCTTCGTGGACACAATGTTTGTTGGTTCACGGGGATGTATCTTCGACACCTGCCTAAGGGGTGATTGGGAAAGGAAATGGGAAAGTAAATCAATTTATTTAATTTAACTAGGGCATCGATTTTTGAACAATATTTGTCCGGAGACTTCCACAGGTGTGAATTTCTTAAAGAATATTTTTTCAAGGACCAATACAAGGTGTGGATTTTTTAAAGAATATTTTTTCAAGGCGTTGATTTGTTAAAGAATATTTTTCAAGGACCAATACAAGGCGTGGATTTTTTGAAGAACATTTTTTCAAGGACCAATACAAGACGTGGATTTTTTTAAAGAATATTTTATCAGGGACTACCACAGGCGTGTATTTTTTTAAAGAAATTTTTTTCAGGCGTGTATTTTTTTAAAGAAATTTTTTTCAGGCGTGGATTTTTTTAAAGAATATTTTTTCAGGGACTACCACAGGCGTGGATTTTTTTTAAAGAATATTTTTTCAGGGACTACCACAGGCGTGGATTTTTTAAAGAATATTTTTTCAAGGACCAATACAAGGCGTGGATTTTTTAAAGAATATTTTTTCAAGGACCAATACAAGGCGTGGATTTTTTAAAGAATATTTTTTCAAGGACCAATACAAGGCGTGGATTTATTAAAAAATATTTTTTTAAGGACCAATACAAGGCGTGGATTTATTAAAAAATATTTTTTTAAGGACCAATACAAGGCGTGGATTTATTAAAAAATATTTTGTAAGGACCAATACCAGGCGTGGATTTATTAAAAAATATTTTGTAAGGACCAATACAAGGCGTGTATTTATTACAAAAATATTTTTTTAAGGACCAATACAAGGCGTGTATTTATTAAAAAATATTTTTTTAAGGACCAATACAAGGCGTGGATTTATTAAAAAATATTTTTTTAAGGACCAATACAAGGCGTGGATTTATTAAAAAATATTTTTTAAGGACCAATACCAGGCGTGGATTTATTAAAAAATATTTTGTAAGGACCAATACCAGGCGTGGATTTATTAAAAAATATTTTGTAAGGACCAATACAAGGCGTGTATTTATTACAAAAATATTTTTTTAAGGACCAATACAAGGCGTGTATTTATTAAAAAATATTTTTTTAAGGACCAATAAAAGGCGTGTATTTATTAAAAAAATATTTTTTAAGGACCAATACAAGGCGTGTATTTATTAAAAAATATTTTTTTAAGGACCAATACAAGGCGTGTATTTATTAAAAAATATTTTTTAAGGACCAATACAAGGCGTGTATTTATTAAAAAAATATTTTTTTAAGGACCAATACATCAACGCCCACACGAAGCTAGAATCTTGAAATTTTCTGTGAGGGTCACTCTTGGTCCAAAAGGTGATAGATAAGGCTGGGTTTTTGGAAATTCGTACTAGAACGGTACGAAATGTACTAAAAAGCACCAAATGTGATACCATCGGTAGAGCTAGAACTCTGAAATTTGAAGAGTTATTTTGAAAATTCGAAATAAAACTATCCGAAAAGTACAAAAATGTACTTAATTTGGTACAATTTTGTAGCATGTGAATGGATAGAGCTAAAAACATGAAATTTGGAATTAGGGTTGAGATGTAGAGTCTATGTAAGGAGATGGTTCTGGAAGCGTGAACTCATGTATACGAAAATAGATGACGGTACCACCTAGCCAAGATGAAGTCAGAATAGCAATCAATCGGCTGAGGAATATTAAAGCAGCAGGTGTCGATGGGATACAAGCCGAACTATTTAAGACTGGTGGTCAGATGCTGGTCAGGAGCATGCACCAGCTGATTAGTACAATTTGGCTAGAGGAAAGCATGCCCAATGATTGGAACCTCAGCATCCTGTGTCCCATGGACAAAAAAGGAGACAAGACGATATGTGCCAACTATAGAGGAATAAGTATCGTTCCCATGGCATATCAAGTGCTGTGTGAACGACTGAAGTCAATGGCCAATGACATTATTGGGCCAGACTTGGCAAATCCACCATTGACCATATTTTCACTCTGTGCCAAATCCTGGAAAAAAAACCCACGAAAAACACATCGACACATTCCAACTATTCGTCGACTATAAAGCCGCATTCGACAGCAATAACCGTTCAGAGGTGTTTAAAGCCATGTCTGCTTTTGGCATTCCTGCAAAATTAATTCGGCTATGCAGGATAAATTTAACAGCCACAAGATCAGCAGTTAAAATCGGAAAGGACCTCTCGGAGCCCTTTAATACCGAACGAGGATTCAGACAAGGTGATAGTTTGTCGTGTGACCTTTTTAACATCCTGCTGGAAAAGGTCATAGGAGAGGCAAAAGTGAACAGAAATGGCACTCTGTACACCAAACAACACATGTTACTCGTCTACGCCGATCACCTTTGAACAAATTAAGAAGGAGTCTGCCAAAGTGGGTCTGGCAGTATGACGGCGAGAAGACCAAACTGATATCAACGTCCAGTAGACTCGGACCAACTTTGGAACTTGAGAACTACAGCTTCGAGGTAGTTAAAGATTTTATATACATGGTACCGGCATAAATAAAACGAATGATATCAGTTTTGAAATTCGGAGAAGGATAGTGATGGACAACCGATGCTACTGTGGTCTGAGCAAACAACTCAAAAGCAAGGCCAACTCCCGCCAGACCAAACTCACACTCTACAAGACGCTGATACTACCCGTGCTATTATACGGATCTGAAGCATGGGTACTTACGCAAGCAGACGAGACAGCTCTTGTAGGTTTTTGAGAGAAACATTTTCCAAAAGATCTATGGGCCTGTCTGCGTTGACGGTGAATATCGCCATCGAATGAGCCATGAGCGGTACCAGCAATTCTCGGACATCGACATTGTTAGACGCATTGAGCTGCAGCGACTACGTTGGCTAGGTCATGTTGTGTGAATGGATGAAGATGCCCCAGACCAGAAGGCATATAAAAGCGAACCAGCTGATGGTTCACGCAGAAGGGGAATGCCAAGAATAAGATGGAAAGATCAAGTGGAAGACAACATCGCCGACAATGGTCTTTCAAATTGGAAAAACTGCGCAAAAGACCGACGCGCCTGGAAATATTTTTTAAGCTCGGCTTATGGAACGAAAGCTCTGTCACAAGCCAGCTAAGTAAGTAAGTATGTAAGTCGGCGTGTAGGATTGGGATATGTACGTAGTTTTGGAAATGTTTTACTTATGTGTACGAAAAGTACTAAATAGTACTATAATTGGTACAATTTAGATTTGGGTGAACCGATAGAGCACGAACAGTGAAATTTGGCGTCAGGATCATTTAGGGATGTAGATTTGGGGCGAGGACTAAGTTTAAGACATTATTACTTATGGGCACTAAATGGTACTAAAATTGGTACAATTTGAATTTTAGGTGAACCAATAGAGCTAGAATCAGGGAATTTGGAGTCAGGATCACCGATGAGTTGAAAGATTGAGATATGTAGGAAGTTTTAGAAATCTGTACTAAATTTGGTACAATTTAAATTGTGGGTGAAGCGATAGAGTTGGAATCCTGAAATTTAGATTTCGGATCACTGTGGGCGTGTAGGTTTGGGGTAAGAAGGATTTTTTGGAAATTCGTACTACTGTGTACTAAATTTGGTGCAATTTGCATTGTGGGTGAACCGATAGAGTTGGAATCCTGAAATTTTGATTTAAGATCACTGTGGGGGTGAAGGTTTGGGTAAGTAGGTGGTTTTGGAATCCTGAAACATATATTTAGGATCACTGTGGGGGTGAAGGTTTGGGTTAAGTAGGAAGTTTTGGAAATTCGTACTACTGTGTACTAAATTTGGTACAATTTGCATTGTGGGTAAACCGATAGAGTTGGAATTTTGAAACTTGGATTTAGAATCACTGTCGGGTTGTAGGTTTGGGTTAAGTAGGAAGTTTTGGAAATTCGTACTACTGTGTACTAAATTTGGTACAATTTGAATTGTGGGTGGACCGATAAAGTTGGAATCCTGAAATTTGAATTTGGAATCATTGTGGGGGTGTAGGAACGGAGCATGCAAGAAGTTTTGTTAGATGGTTGAGGAGTGTACTTCTGGAAATAATGAGTGCTAAATGGAACTACAATTTGTAAAATTTGGATTTAGGTGAACCTTTAGAGCTTGAATCATGAATTTGGTACTAAGTGGGACTCAAATTTAATTTATGGTCGATATTAATGTGTGGGTTGTTTTTTCTGTTTAAATATTTCCCACATTCGCTAACAAAGTTGCGGGCATATGCTAGTTAAAAAATATTTTTTCAAGGGCCAATATAAGGCGTGGATTTTTAAGGACCATCCAATGATGTCCATCGTGAATGTCATAAATTCGAGATACTTTATGTGTAAAAAAATCTTCCAAAAACATTTCTGTTGGCAAACACAGATCCCCCACTCTATAATCATTCGTCGGGAGACGCGCAGTTATTCCAGTTGGTCATGTTAGCGAAATTATTTTCCTGTTCCAAGTTTATTTTTTTATCAAACCTTTTTGTTTTGGTCGTACACAACAAAACGCCGTTTTAAACATCCTCCTTTTTCATATGCCAAACGATAGCTTCAATCCATATCAAATAGACTGGGCTGGAGGATGCAAAGTGACAAAACATTTTTGTAATTTTTGTTGCGTTCTGTTGTGTTAATTTTTTATGGATATCATTTTTTACTACATTTTTGGCGTTTCAATTTTTTTCGACACTGTCATGTAGTGGAGTTTTTTTTGGGGGGGCTAGGACAAGGACAAGACCTTAAAAAACGTTGGAGGTTTTTTTTCGGGCACCAGTCGCAGCTCCACACTGACGACGATGATGATGATGACTTGCTGAATGTTTTGTTAACACTCATGAAACATTGAAGTCAATGTTGGATGAAAAAATAAACCAAACGTTGCAACATAACTTGGCGTCTACACCAGTATGGAGATTGTGGCAAGTTAAGGAACGTGTCACTATTTTTAAACATTTTTTTGGAAATGTTTTGTTTAATTTTCGTTTCGTTTTTTTTTTTCTTGCTGGCAGATTGTTTGGGTATGATATGGATTTTTTGCTGTTGAGCTTTATTGTCTCTCGCCATTGCTGCAAGCAAATATGATAAGAATTTTAATCAGAAAATGTGTCTTTTTTTTTTTTTGTTAAATTCTAACCATAAGCTGTCTAATGATTACTCATCCTCCACGACATGATGTGATTATTTATCTTTTGTTACTGCAAAATTAAGATGTGGAAAATCGATTTTCTTTTCATAACGTTGGTGAAACAATGAAAAGTAATTTTTCATTGGTTTTTAATATTTTCATTCGGAATGAAATTTTATAGTCAAAGATAGATAGTCTGAAAAAATTATATTTTTTTGTTGTGATCCTTGAAAATATATTTTTTTCTAAAAAAATCCACGCCTTGATTGGTCCTTAAAAAATAAGTTTTCTAAAAAATCCACGCCTCTATACTTACTTACTTAGCTGGCTTGTTACAGAACGGTTGTTCCATAAGCCGAGCTTAAAAAAGATTTTCAAGCGCGTCGGTCCTGTGCGCATCTTCTCCAATTTAAAAGACCACATTCCAAAAAGTTGTCTTCTACTTGGTCTTTCCATCTAATTCGTGGCCTTCCCCTTCTACGTGAACCATCAGTAGGCTCACATTTATATGCTTTTTGAGCTGGGGCATTCTCATTCATTCGCACAACATGACCTAGCCACCGTAGACGCTGCAGCTCAATACGACTGAATATGTCGATGTCCGCGTATAAATTGTAAAGTTCGTGGTTAATTCGACACCGATATTCACCGTCGACGCAGATCGGCCAGTAGATTTTTACGAAAATGTTTCTTCCAAATACCCCAAGAGTTGCCCATCTGCTCGCGCAAGTACCCATGCTTCAGATCCATATAACAGCGCGGGTAGTATCAGCGTCTTGTAAAGTATGAGTTTGGTCTAGCGGGATGTGGCCGTGTTTCTGAACTGCTTACTTAGATCATAGTAGCATCTGTTGTCCATCACAATCATTCTCCGAATTTCCAAACTGTCATTCGTTTTGTTTATGGCGGTACCATGGTATATAAAATATTTGACTACCTCGAAGCTGTAGTTCTCAAGTTCCACAGTTGGTCCGAGTGTACTGGACGTCATGCGCGTTGATACCACCAGCTTGGTCTTATAACAATTTTTTACCAGGCCCACTTTGGCACACTCCTTCTTAATTTTTTCAAAGTCGGCTTTTACCACTCGCAATGTTCGACCCATTGTACCGATGTCATTGGCGTAGGCGAGTAACATGTGTTGTTTGGTGTACAGAGTGCCATTTCTGTTCACATTTGCCTCTCGGATGACCTTTTCCAGCAGGATGTTAGAAAGGTCACACGACAAATTAACACCTTGTCTGAATCCTCGTCCGGTATTAAAGGGCTCCGAGAGGTCCTTTCCGGCTTTAACTGCGGATCTTGTGCCTCTTAAAGTTATCCTGCATAGTCGAATTAATTTTGCAGGAATGCCAAACGCAGACATGGCTTTGTACACCTCTGAACGGTTAGGGCTTTCGAATGCGGCTTTATAGTCGACGAATAGGTGGAATGTGTAGATGTGTTTTTCGTGGGTCTTTTCCAGGATTTGACTCAGAGTGAAAATATGATCAATGGTGGATTAGCCAGGTCTGAAACCGCATTGGTATGGTCCAATAATGTCATTGACAATTGGCTTCAGTCGTTCACACAGCACACTGGATAGCACTTTATAATCGATGGGAAGCAGACTTATTCCTCTATAGTTGGCACATATCGTCTTGTCTCCTTTTTTGTGCACGGGACACATGATGCTGAGGTTCCAATCATTGAGCATGCATTTCTCTAGCCAAATTGTATTAATCAGTTGGTGCATGCTCCTGACCAGCATCTGACCAACAGTCTTCAATAGTTCGACTTGTAACCCATCGGCACCTGCTGCTTTATTATTCTTCAGCCGATTGATTACTATTGATTACTGACCTCATCTTCGCTAGGTGGTATACACTCTACCCCAGATCCTCAACATGCTGTCTGTATCTGTCACCAGTTTCTTACTTCATCTCTGCAGGAGGATGTGCCTGCTCCAAAGCCTTCGGTTTGGTGTTTTACTCGTTGGTAGAATTTTCGGACTTCATTCTAACTCCTGTACATCTCGATTTGCTCACGCTCTGTTTCTTCTGTCTTTTTTTCTGGAAATACGTTTGTCCTCTCTCCTTTTCTCCCGATAATACTCTCTCGCATTACGTGTTGCTATTGTCTGCAGGGTTGCCCTATACGCTGCGAATTTCACATCAGTAGAATTACGACACTCTTGGTGGTTGTTTTTGGTACCCAAGTGTTGCTTTTGCTGCAGTTTGTGGGGAGTGGGCAATTCTTTGCCATTATGCTTCTATACTATTATCGGAACAAGAAGTGCTTTCGTCAAGTAGGTGGGTAAGTTAATCGGAGTAGGCTTCTGCTAACTGTTTCGTTTGCAGCTTTTCCACGTCGAGTTTCCGTGTTGTGTTAGTTCGCGCATTTGCTGCAGCATTAAGACGAGTGCGAAACTTGGCTGCTACAAGGTAGTGGTCCGATTCGATATTCGCTTCTCGAATCGATCGAACGTCTAATACATTGGATGAATGCCTTCCGTCTATCACAACATGATCAATTTGATTTCTCGTTGCTTGATCAGGAGAAACCCAGATGGCCTTGTGTATATCGAGATGCTAGAAGAACCTGATGCTGCTAATTACCATGTTTTTTGCTGCGGCGAAGTCAATCAACTTCATGCCGTTGTCGTTTCTTTGCTTTTTCATAGCAGGTTGGGTTTTCCGAGAGTGGGCAACTAACCCGACGCCTCAACCCATTTTTTTATAGCTCTTATGGGTGAACTCGCACTTAGCTAACTATCGGGTTATGAAAATAGCTACCCCAGGTGGCACCGCGGAGAGGTCAGTGTCCACAATTGATATGAAAGAGGGACCAAGATTAGCCTGGACTTCGCCATGTTAAATCCAATCAGAGCCGTTGCTTGGTATATTGGTCCTTGAAAAATATTCTTTTGTGGCCCTTGAAAAAAATATTCTTTAAAAATCCTCGCCTTTTGTGACCCTTGAAAAAATATTCTTTAAATATCCTCGCCTTTTGTGACCCTTAAAAAAATATTCTTCAAAAACCCATGCCCTTTGTGACCCCTAAAAAAATATATATACTTTAAAAAATGCACGCTTTTTGTGACCCCTGACAAAATATTCTTTAAAAAATCCACGCTTTGTTAGTCCTGAAAAAATATTCTTTAAAAGTGCACGTCTATGTTGGTCTGAGGAAAAATATTCTATAAAAATCCACTTCTGTGTTGGTCTCAGGAAAAATATTCTTTAAAAAATCCACGCCTGTGGATTTCGTATATCCTTAAATTTGTTAACAATTAAATGCAGACATGAAATTTGGCCATTAGTGGATGCATGTTCCCATCCATCCATCTGCACCAAGCACACCCCATCACACATCCTTCGATTGGAAAATTTTGCGTAAACTGTGAATGTTACAAACAAAAGCCACCAATATGCCACAGAACTCTCTGTTGCATGTTTAAGTTTAATTGAGTTTTTTTTTCAGCCATACGGTGTCCTCTTCCACAGGATAACAGCAAATGGCTGGAGGAGATTCACACAGATACCGTGAATATAGCCTCCCTGAGCCCCCAAAGGGAGGTAGAAAGGCAAGACAAAGTTTCCACGGTTAAAAGTTTTCATTCGGGAAAAAAAAATCTGCAGGTTCTGAGACCCGTTAAAAAATTGATAAAAACCACTTTCAGTTTTTACAGAACACACAGCCGCCGCATCACCGTTACAAAGTTTCACCTCGAAATGCGTGACTGTCACAGAAAAAACCCCTGCATGAATTTCACAAACCGTACACCACAGTGGCAGAGTGTTAACGGCAGTTTGAAAGGTAAATGTTCGGAAATGCTCCCCAGATGCACAATTGCCAAGCTAGCAGAACACAAAAAAGTGAGAATCTCCTCACAAAGAAAAAAGCCGGAAAGGGAAAAATCTGCCAAACTTTATTTTTGTTCCAACGAATTTTTTCGGGAAGAAAGAGGAATTGAAAATAAAGCTTTCCATTTTTTTGGGGAGCTGGGGCAAGGTGCTATTCCATTTCATTTGATTTCCATGCGAAAAAACAAAAACCCCCCTCCGCAAAATCCAATGCCTTCATTGTGAAAAGTTCTACGCAAAAAACCTCCGTTTGACACTTAATTACCACAAACACCGTATACTTTTGTTTGTCCGGCTGACTGTCTGTCTGCCTGGCTGGTGTTTGGAATGAATGAACGCTTTCCAACTTAATCAAGGCAAATGTAATTTAGTGTACTCCAGGGAGTACACAAACAAATTCGAACTTTAAGTGCGAATATTAGACAAACGAAGCAGCAACACTTTTGTGCAAAACTCTTCCTTCCCTCCCGATCAGAAATATCCTGCCTAACCTATTGCCACCAAGAAAGTCCTTACCCAAAAAGTGTCAGCAATTTTTAAAATGTATTTATCATGTCTAAGCTTTTGATAAATCAGCGTTTATAATTTTCTGTTGAAATTAGCATTTGCAGCAAGAGAAATTACTTCGATGCCAGGACTCCACATCCTTTGTCGTCATGGTTATTGCCATCACAGGAATATTTGTCTGCCATCGTTTCATTTCGATTGTTGGGTCCTTTCCACTTATTTTCCTTTTGTGGCAATAACAGTTAATCAAATAATACAAAATTCATATTATCTTCTGCTAGAATCATTATTGTTTATATTTCATCCCGTTATCCGTCTTTTTTGTTCTCCTCTCGTTCTTGAGGGTGCAGAAAATAGCAACAACTGGCAATTTTTATTATTTAGGGTTTCATGAAGATGCGTTTTTTATATGAAACGACAAATGGGGCAGATCTCTACGAGGAGTCCTACAGAACACTTCTACAAAAAATTAAAAAATAGTGCTTCTAAGGAAGGTCTTCTAGAGAAGAAAATTAGCTCAAATCCTTCAGAAAATATCTTGAAACTACGTCCCCATCATCACTTCCCTTGAAAAAGATCGTCAAATTTTCTAAAGTAGATTATCAGATCCCCCAGAAAGAATTCTGCTAGTAAAGATCTCCTCGAAAACTTATCACATCTTCTACAGATGAGATTTTTTGAATAAGAAGTGTAGAAAATTTTCAGATTTTTAACGAACGAACATCATGCTTTAGAATATCGTCCGATTTTCTAAAGAAGATCTTATGAAGAAAATCTACATACCTCCCGCAGATGATGCTCAAACCTCTTAGAGGCAATCCAGAGAAAATAAGCAGACGTGCTATCGATGATAATGCGATATATTACAAAAGATCGCCGCATCTTCTAGAGAAGAATATCAGATCTAATAGAGTTTATTCTCAGATCCACCAGATAAAATCCCCAGATTTTCTAAAAGAAAGCCAGATCCTCAGGAAGATAATAATATATCAGTAAATGACCAGATCATCTAAAGAGGACCATCTGATCTCACAGAAAACTTAAAATATATTCTTAAGAATGTCAACAGAATTTTCTGGAGAAGATCAACATAACTACCAGATCTTTTAGAGACGATAATCACATCATCTAAGGAAGATCTTTACATAAACTATGGAGACCATATCTTCGAGAGAGAAAATCGAAATCTTGTGGTGAAGATATCCTGATCTTCTGGAGAAGATCCTAAGATGCCTAGCTCTTCCAGTGAATATAACCAGATCTTCCGGTAAAGAACTTCTGATCTTCTGGTGGTGGTCATAAGATGCCTGGATCTTCTAGTGAAGTTCCAAACTTCTATAAAAGATCACAAGCTCTTCTACTGAATATTTCCAGGATCTAGAAAAGATCACAAAATCTTCCAGAGAAGATCATCAAAAGAGAGAAGATCGCCAGGTCTCCTAAGTCAAGATCCCCAGATCACTATAAGGAAGATCACCAGATCTTCTATTGAAAAACACCAACACTTCTATTCAAGATCACCAGATCTATTAAATGTCGCCTGATCATCCATTGAAGACCACCAGATCTTCTTTCGAACATCACCAGATCATCTTTTGAAGATCACCAGATCTTCTTTTGAAGATCATCAGATCTTCTTTTGAAGAAATCCAGATCTTTTGAAGATCGTCAGATCTTCTAAAGCAGATCACCAGATCTTATTTTGAAGACCACCAGATCTTCTTTTGAAGACCACCAGATCTTCTTTTGAAGATCACCAGATCTTCTACTGAAGATCACCAGATCTTCTTTTGAAGATCACCAGATCTTCTTTTTAAGATCACCAGATCTTCTACTGAAGATCACCAGATCTTCTACTGAAGATCACCAGATCTTCTATTGCAGATCACCAGATCTTCTAATGAAGATCACCAGATCTTCTACTGAAGATCACCAGATCTTCTACTGAAGATCACCAGATCTTCTACTGAAGATCGCAAGATGTTCTACTGAAGATCACCAGATGTTCTACTGAAGATCATCAGATCTTCTACTGAAGATCATCAGATTTTTTATTGAAGATCACCAGATCTTCCATTGAAGATCATCACACCTATTGATGATCACCGTATCTTATATTGAAAATCTTTTATTGAATATCATAGGATCTTTTATTGAAGATCATAAGATCTTATATTGAAGATCAAAAGATCCTATATTGAAGATCATACGATCTTATATTGAGAATCTTTAAATAATCCACGCCTTCTTAGAGCTTGAGGCCTACGATAGTGTAACGCATTGAGAAAATAGTCCTTAAAGAATCCACGCTTTGTATAAGGCATCGAGAAAATAGTCCTTAAAGAATCCACGCTTTGTATGAGACATCGAGAAAATAGTCCTTGAAGAATCCACGCTTTGTATAAGGCATCGAGAAAATAGTCCTTAAAGAATCCACGCTTTGTATATGGCATCAAGAAAATAGTCTTTAAAGAATCCACGCTTTGTATAAGGAATCGAGAAAATAGTCTTTAAAGAATCCACGCCTATGGTAGGCCTCTCAAAAATATTCTTTAAATAATCCACGCTTTGTATAAGGAATCGAGAAAATAGTCTTTAAAGAATCCACGCCCTATGGTAGGCCTCTCAAAAATATTCTTTAAAAAATCCACGCCTTATGGTAGGCCTTGAGAAAATATTCTTTAAAAAATCCACACCTTGTTTCGGACCTTGAAAAACCTATGGACCTCTCCGAGAACCCCTCGGTTTGCATTATGCCTTTGTTCAGGAAGCTTTCTTTCATGCATTTAAATTGAGTTGTATCCTCCTCCTGCTTCATAACATTTATTTTCCACTTGAAATGCAGGAAAGCAACACTAAAAATATATAAACCTAGCGACAAACAATAGACACCGACTGATAGAGAGCGGGGGAGGGGTGCAGCGGGAGCTACAACTACTGAACATAATTCATATTTGGCATAAAAATGCAACAACTCTTATTACCATAGCTGTATGTTTGGGATGCTAACTGCCTGGCTGCTTGGATGCGGCTAAAAGAATTGCTCCGTTTTATAGCCATAGAACGTGAAGAGAGGGTAAACCTCAGTATTACTTTTTCGTTTCATTTCATATTCTTTTCGCTATTGTTGTTGCATTTTTTCGATAATAAATTGCATTTGAAATTCGCATAAATTACCGTTTCGTTTATTCGATTCTTGCTTAGCTGTGGAATACTGTTGTCGGTGCAGCAAGGGAGGAGAGAAGGAGAGGTGGTCTGTGTGCTAGTAAAAAGCTCATTTTCGGAAATCTATGATGCATACGGCTCATTGCCGTTTATGTTTTATTGCTGCTGATAAACCTCCCACACACCCATACAATCAGTTTTTTCTATCTTTTTGGAGATTTACTGCATACAGCAACAGCTCCTTCCTACGAACTGCAACGCATTTATTTTTCAAAATCATAATTTCGAAATCTTTGCTTTGATCATCAAAATAATATTTTTCATTTTCGGTTTTGGTATTTCAAACACGAAATTGAATGGAATTTTAAATGAGCTTAGAAAAATCTCATTCATTGGCCCCCATATTCGTTGGGGAGGTATGGGGAGATACCATCAATTGTTGTGGAATAATCAAACAAAGGATGAAAGCATTTCCTCCAGTCTTAGTTACAAAAATTGAATGAAAATTAGATGCAGCTATTTGTCGCTCTATTGTCCAGCGGAAGTCGGAAGATAAACTTAAAGATGATTGGTGTAATTTGGGAGTCGAACAATTGTGGCAGACAATCAGTCATAAATTATAAGCGTATATTTTATAATAACTTATATATTGCAATGAAGCTCCCGCTGAACATAATGACCGATGGAGAACGACCCCCAACTACCCGATGATATTGGTTGTAACGGTCGCCACCGTTTTGAGCTCTTAGTGGAATGAGGATGTAAGTATCATAGCCTTATGTACGAAATTCCAGACCCGTCAGAAAAGACCTTCATGATCTAGATAATGTAAAGTCCAGCGGTTCAAGTCCTTGAAAAATATTTTTTAAAAAATCCACGCTCTTGGAAAAATATTCTTTAAAAAATCTACGACCGAAGTAGTCCTTGAATAAAAAATCTCTAAAACCTTATTTAAAAAATCTGCGCCATGTGATAGCTTTTGAAAACAAAACAAAATCCGCATCACCATCCTCCTACAAGCGACTATATATGCTGACTCAGTGGAGCCATTTGCGTAACAGGATATTTTCTAAAAGGCAATACGAGTTTCTCCCGGAAAAATCTACAATCTCCCAATCTTAAAAAAAAGTAAGGATATGCTCATCAATACTCGAGACCTATTATACTGCTAGGAACTTTTAAAGCACGTTTTCTATAGGCTACGATGCATTAACGTTATTCCATTTGACGGCTCGTTTTTCAACCCCACTCGATTAGACCGCGAAATCTCCGCACCTACATCCACTGGTAGTCGGGGCGCGTTTCGCAACCCCAATCCATTATATTTAGTGCCGCATTTCGAATGCTAGGTAAATCTTTAAACAAACTAGTACCTATACAGATATTCTTAAAATTCCACATGCTTTAAAGAATTATAAAATAGGTCAAACTTAAATTAAATTAAAACTACCTTAAATCTTAACTTACAATTAAATTACTTACAATTTCTGGTTCATTGAGTTGTGCTATATACACGCTCAATATCGGCGTCAAATCTGTGGAGCCTCCGATTATAGTACATCAGAGGTCATCTTCATCCTATAGGATGCCTGCGTCTCGCAGCTTCAACAAAGCTGCAGGGGGAGGTGTTTCCTTCTATGTATCAGCTTTTTCACAAGCTGATTCCTTTCGAGCGTTCGGGCGTATTTCATCATGCAGACATAGATTCGGTTGAAGTCTATTGCATTGTAGATGTTCCTATTGGCCGGATGTCTTCGCGGGGTTGTGGTTTCTTCTGCATGATCTCCGATTGGTACAGCACTTTGGTGCGCTGGTGGGCGCATATCCGCCTGTGGCTGAGCCACTGCGAGGTAGGCCTATGGGCAGGTACTCGCATAAAACACTTTCAGATACTGGCCGGATGTCTATAAATTCCATTGCTATCTAGTGTCTCATTCCTACGCATGATGCCAATATACTTCTCTCCCACACTCTAATCCTTTCCATTTGGGCTGACGATATGTCTGCCCATGCAGTAAAGGAGTAGGTGAGGATGGGACGAATCACTTGCTTGTATATTAGCAACTTTATCTCCGAAGAAAGTCATCCCCGCATTTGTAAGAGCATCTGATAGGCAAAGTTTATTTTTTTGGTATTTGAAAGCACATAATTCACAGGGCGACAGAAGTCGAATCTTTCGTGCAGAATGATTCCAAGGTATTTCATTCTGCCTGACACTCCTATGAATTAATTTCCAATCTCAATAGTTTGAATGCAGTGAACTTTGGCTTGTCCTTGAAGAACACCGATACATACTACTTTCCGACATTGGGTTTAAGTCCACATTTGTTGAAGTAGTTGTGAAGTATTTCCATGTACACATTCAATCTTCTTTCCACAGTTCTTCCAAAGCGGCAATCCTCCTCAGGTGATCCTGGTATATCGTATGAACAGATTGTATAGGACTGGCCCCCTGCCTTAACTGGTCGCTGTTCATACATTTTATCTTGTAATTTGACGCGATAAAATCGATCCTTGAGAAAACTTGCTACCATGCAAAATGCAATAGAATCCAAACGATTGCATTTTGCTGGCAAACAGTGCATGCTGGCAAACAGTGTCGAAGGCTTTGGCGAAGTCTAATGGCTACGGTTCCTTCTTTTTTGAAACCATTGACACAACCTCACTTCACCACCTCATAACACGACGCAGTAATAAGTTTTAATGTAGACTGTTGACGCTAGAGGTTCTCAACATTGTAACTGAAGATCAGTTTCTTTTATGACCACTAGGGGGCCTTTTGACCGTTCGATTACAAATTAATTTTAATGAAAGTTAAAAGTTTGTGGTCAAAAATGAATTTTCACAACTTTTGAACGTTACAATGGTGTGTCTTTCTACAACTCGAAGGCTTAGCCGGATGATATTTTTCTTCTCACTCACAAGGTATCGAACATGAAATGAAAATTTAAAAAACCTGTAGAGGCTGGCTCGAAATGCTGGACTTATTCATTAATATAAATAAAACTTGGACTATGATATACGAAAATGCAGCAATCTCAGTTCTTCACAACAGGAACATAAGCCATCCATTTTGCACAAGATCTGGAGTAAAGTATGCATGCCCGCTGTCAACCCTATTGTTCACAAGTGTACTGGATGAAATAATGAATGACGTCTGCTCTCAGAAAAGAGGAGTATATCGCGACAACATACAGGCTTGCCCATATTCGACCATGTTTTTTTAAATCATAGAAAAAAATAAAAATTTGGCGGTTGGCAATTTTAATCATTTAATTTGTTCCAAGTAGATTTGTTTACATCAATTTTTGAATATGATATCTCTCAAATGGCCGCCTCTGGCGTTGATTACTTATTGTGCCCTTTTTGCTGCATTTTCCATCGTTTTTGCCAACATTTCGGGCGGAATAGCAGCTATTTCTTCACGAATGTTGTCCTTGAGCTCTTCTACGGTCTTTGGCTTGTTAACGTAAACCTTTGACTTCAAATATCCCCACAAGAAGAAGAAGAAGTTATTCTTTGCGTCAGTCAAATCGGGCGAACGCGGTGGCCAGTCCAAATCACCACTTTTCGACATCAAACGGCCCGGAAACAAATTCTTCAGAAAATCGATTGTTATGCGACTTGTGTGCGGTGGAGCGCCGTCTTGTTGAAACTAGAACTGCCTCATGCGCTTTCGACGAATAATTGGCATCACAAAATTGGTCATCATGTCGCGATAACGCTCCTGATTGATGGTAACAGCATGGACATTTTCATTTTGGAAGAAAAACGGCCCAATGACCGTTTTCGCACTAACGCCGCACCAAACTGTGATTTTTTCGACATTAAGAGGCAATTCTTGAATCTCCTGAGGATTTTCAGTGGCGTAAAAAGGGCAATTTTGCTTATTTATGGTTCCAATCAATGTGAAATGGGCTTCATCGGACATGATAATTTTGTTCCAAAATTGCTCGTCATCTTCGGCCATTTCGATGACTCTTTGGGCCCATTCCAATCAACGAGGCTTGTCCGCAGGCAACATTCTTTGCGTCAATTGAATTTTGTACGGGAACAAATGCAAATCAATGCGAATAATCCGTTGTAAAGTGGACCGAGACATGCCCAACTGATGAGAATGGCGTTTTTGGGATGTTCTTGGGGACCTCTCAACACTGGCTCGTACTGCAGCGATATTCTCGGCCGATCGCCTTGGTTGACTTTTATATGGCCTATTCGGATTAGAAAGAGCCTTACCAGTCAAAAATTTTTCGTATAAACGCTTAATGGTGTTCTTAGACGACGCTCCTCTCACATTTTTTAATGTTTTAAAAGCACGTTGAGTTTTCACAATTGACTTCTTCTTTTGAATGTAAATTTCAAATATTTCATAGAGCTCGCGTGGCGTGCATTGGTTCATGGTAAAAATCTGCTTGGACTGTCGCTTCAAACGCGGTATGTCATTAAGCGAGGTGAAATCTGTCAAAAGTTATGGGTACGTCGAATATGGGCAACCCTGTAGATAATGTGGTTCATATCTGTCTTCTTTCACAAGATATCCAAGATGAAGGCAAGATTAAAAGACCTGAAGAGACTCACTCGCAATTTTGGACTTGAAATTAGCATAAAAAACTATGGACTTGTGTCTAACACCATCACAAAAGTTGCATGTATTCTTAAACAAAGCTGGTTGACGAAAATCTTAGATTTTAAAGAACTTTATCATCCCTACCTGCAAAAAGAGTTTAGAGTAATTAATAGTTTATTTTTCATAATTTATAGCTTATAATTTTTAAATTTTGTATATTACATTCTTCATTCCATATTTATTTTACGTTCTCTTTTATTTATTAAAAACTTTCACAAAATTCCCAAATAGTTTACCCTGCCAAAAATTCCCTTAATAAAGGATCATCATTGCAAAGCTGAAATCTGAGAAAGTTTATCCTTCAAGTTCATCACTTTCCATCATGATACTAATAAAAGTATCTAAATCTTTCGGCTTCTTCCCTGCTTCGCCCCCAAAATAACCTACTAATAATTCTTTTGGTAGATATTCTAATTAACATCCTTGGAAAACACAGGACAATCCTTTACACGAAAAACATGACATCAACAGAAACGCACCCACAAACTTACAAGTAATATTTTAACGAAAAGTCATTAAGGAAGTTTTAACGACAAACTCAGTCATCAACAAGAAGTGGAGACAGAGGAGAAGAAGAAGATGAATTTGATGGAGGGACATAATGATGAAGATGATGACAAGAAAGCCATTATTAAATATTTCTCTCATCTCAAGTTTACAACAGCTCCTTGGTAAAATGAAACTATTTAAACTATCGTTAATTTCATTGCCTTGAGGTGGAGATGGTAGTCCTCCTCGTCAACATCATCATCATCAGGTTGGGAGTTGATGACATCGGTAGTAGAGCATTGTCATCTCCCAGGAACTTCAACAGCGACATTAGAGGAGCCGACTGCCTTTTGGATGATAAAAATGTGCCCCGTCTACTTCAGCAGTAGCAGCCGCATCCCGTAGCGAAGTAAATCCATTATAGCTCCTTTTTCCAGTGACTGTCACCGTCTATCTGCCACACGCCCGGGATGAAAATGTTTTTAATTATTTTTGCATTGCAATTATAAATAAAAACACGCTTAAAGGTACTTAAACCTTGACATTAAGTACACGTTTAACTGGTTCACGAATTTGGGAGGCTAGGTGGGTATAATGAACCACATTCAACAGTCCGGACCGGCTGGCTGTTTGGCTGGCAGACAGAAAGCAGAGTTGTCAAGTAAACACCGGTAAACTGACTTTATAGCCATGAAGCAGCAATACGGCTGGATGACAATTGCACACGTTTGTGATACGGCAACAAAAAATAACAACAACAAGAACAAAAAAACTTATAAAAATAAATAAACCAAATGATGAGCATGACTCGGGATATGATGGCTGGCTGGTGATGGCATTTTGTTACAGATGCCAGTAGTCAGTCCTACTGGAGCTTAAGTATCATTGGTGCACAGTGGACAATGGAGGATTTTTAATTATAATTTTTAAGGATCTTCGAAAATGGTAGATTTTTCCAGAGACTACCGCAGGCGTGAATTTTTTGAAGAATATTTTTTCTGAGAATATCACAGGCGTTTAAAAAATAGTTTCCCTAAGACTACCGCAGGCGTGGATGTTTTAAAAAATATTATTCCTGATTAATATTATTCCTGGGGATGATAGATACCAAGCAACGGCTCTGATTGGCTTTAACATGGCGCAGTCCAGACTTATCTTGGTCCCTTGTTCATCTCAATTGTGGACAATGACCTCCCCAAGGTGTCACCTGGGTAGCTATTTCCATCACGCGCTGAAATATTGAGCTAATATGTGCCGCGAGTTCATCCAAAAGAAGTATAAAAATGGGTTGAGGCCCCTAATTTTGACAACCCTTACAAACGGATAAAGGACCACGATCTGCACTTGGAATGTGCACAACTTGTACAGAACAGGCGCAGTTTTCACTTTGGCGAATGTACTCAGAAAGTACAAAGCCGATATTATTGCCTTACAGGAAATGCGATGGAAAAGGAGAGGTGTCCCATGAAACGAGACATGCATTTGATTGCGGATTTATGGCTAACAGGAGAATAAAAGACCTCGTCAAAGGTGCGATCTAACACAACACGGAAACTCGACGTCGAAAAGCTGCAAACACAACAGGTAGCCGAGGCCTACAACTTACCCACCTGCTTGACGAAAGCACTTCTTGTCCCGATAATAGTATAGAAGCACAATGGTAAAGAATTTCCCCCTCCCTACATACTGCAAAAGCAACACTTGGGTACCAAAAACCACCACCAAGAAACCCGTGGTACGATCAGGAGTGTCGTAATGCTACTGATCTGAAAAACGCAGCGTATAGGGCAACCCTGCGGACAGTAGCAACACGTAATGCAATGGAGAACTTTCAGAAAAAAGAAGAAAGAACAAGAAAACGTGAGCATAAGCAAATCGAGATGTACAGGAGTCAGAATGAAGTCCGGAAATTTTACCAACGAGTAAAATACCAATCCGAAGGTTTTGGTGCAGGCACATCCCCCTGTAGAGTTGAAGAAGGAAACCTGGTGACAGATACAGACAACGTGTTGAGGATCTGGAAGGAGCATTTTGACAAGCTTCTGGTATCAAATAGTGGCGGTGAAGAAGATACCCCTAGCCAAGATGAGGTCATAAAAGCAATTAATCGGCTCAAGTACAATAAAGCCGGACTATTCAAGACTGGTGGTCAGATGCTGATCAGGAGCATGCATGCTGATTAGTACAATTTGAGGCTAGATGAATGCATGCCCAATGATTGGAACCTCAGCATCCTGTGCCCGTGCACAAAAAAGGAGACAAGAAGATATTTGCCAACTATAAAGGAATTAGCCTTCTTCCCATCGCATCTAAAGTGATATCCAGTGTGCTGTGTGTGAATGATTGAAACCAATGGTCAATGACATTTTTGTACCATACCAATGTGGCTTCAGATCTGTCAAATCCACCATTGACCAGATTTTCACTCTGCGCCAAATCCTGGAAAAGACCCAGGAAAAACACATCGACACATTCCACCTATTCGTCGACTATAAAACCGCATTCTACAGCCCTTTCGGCATTTCGGCATTCCTGCAAAATTAATACGGCTATGCAGGATATCTTTAACTGGCACAAGGTCAGCAGTTAAAGTCGGAAAGGACATATCGGAGCACCTCTGCCAAAGTGGGTCTGGCAGTAAACGGCGAGAAGACCAAGCGGCGAGAAGACGCGCAAGATGTCCAGTAGACTCGGACCAACTGTGGAAGTTGAGAACTACAGCTCGAGGTAGTTAAAGATTTTATATACCTTGGTATCGCCATAAATAAAACGAATGACATCAGTTTTGAAATTCGAAGAAGGATTGTGATGGCCAACAGATGCTACTATGGTCTAAGTAAGCAGTTTATAAACAAGGCCACCTCCCGACCGACCAAGCTCACACTTTACAAGACGCTGATACTACCCGTGCTGTTATATGGATCTGAAGCATGGATACTTGCGCATGCTGATGAGGCAGCTCTTAGGGTGTTTGAGAGAAAAATTCTCCGAATAATCTACGGGCCGATCTGCGTCGACGGTGAATATCGGCATCGAATGAACCACGAGTTTTACAATTTATACGCGGACATCGACATAGTCAGTCGCTGTGCGAATGAATGAGAATGCCCCAGCTCAAAAGGCATATAAAATCGAGCCTATTGATGGTTCCCGTAGAAGAGGAAGGCCTCGAATCAGATCGAAAGACCAAGTAGAAAACAACACCTTGGAAAGTGGTCTTTCAAATTGGAGGAGATGCGCACAAGACCGACGCGCCTGGAAATCGGCTTATGGAACAACCGTTCGGTTACCAGACAGCTAAGCTAGTAATTACCAAAGGTGTGGGTGTTTTAAAGAATATTTTTCCTGAGACTACCAAAGGCGTAGATTTTTTAAAGAATATTTTTCCTGAGACTACCAAAGGCGTAGATTTTTTAAAGAATATTTTTCCTGAGACTACCAAAGGCGTAGATTTTTTAAAGAATATTTTTCCTGAGACTACCAAAGGCGTAGATTTTTTAAACAATATTTTTCCTGAGATTACCAAATACGTAGATTTTTTAAAGAATATTTTTTCCTGAGACTACCAAAGCCGTACATTTTTTAAAGAATATTTTTCCTGAGACTACCAAAGGCGTAGATTTGTTAAAGAATATTTTTCCTGAGACTACCAAAGGCGTAGATTTTATAAAGAATATTTTTCCTGAGACTACCAAAGGCGTAGATTTTTTAAAGAATATTTTTCCTGAGACTACCAAAGGTGTAGATTTTTTAAAGAATATTTTTCCTGAGACTACCAAAGGCGTAGATTTTTTAAAGAATATTTTTCCTGAGACTACCAAAGGCGTAGATTTTTTAAAGAATATTTTTCCTGAGACTACCAAAGGCGTAGATTTTTTAAAGAATATTTTTCCTGAGACTACCAAAGGCGTAGATTTTTTAAAGAATATTTTTCCTGAGACTACCAAAGGTGTAGATTTTTTAAAGAATATTTTTCCTGAGACTACCAAAGGCGTAGATTTTTTAAAGAATATTTTTCCTGAGACTACCAAAGGCGATATTTTTCCTGAGACTACCAAAGGCGTAGATTTTTTTAAGAATATTTTTCCTGAGACTACCAAAGGCGTAGATTTTTTAAAGAATATTTTTTCCTGAGACTACCACTACCACCACTGTTTTGTAAAATTTGCATCATCCAATCGGCTACCTTGCCTTCGACTGTGACCTTCTGCGCTTAAATGCTGGTATCCAGGATTTGTTGTCCTGGCTGATTGTTGAATATACAAAACTTTGTTTTTAAACCCCCTTTTTTATGACTGTATGCGTGTCTACGTGTTTGTGTGTGTGTGATAACGTTAGAAACCAAAAGCTCCAAGCATAGTCACAGTAGACGTATGTATGTGAAGATAACAGAACAACCGCAGCACATCGTCAATGCTGTGGTGCAGGGAAAAAAACAAATAAATAAATATTTCCATACTCATGGAAGGAAGGATAGATTCCAAAAGGACTTGCAGCAGTCGAGAGTTGAGTTGGGTGTCAAAACTCCATTGCATTGTAACAAGGAGTACCATGAATGGCCATTGGCCTGGTCGTTGCCATTATTGAGGTGACTATAACTTTATGGTGTGACAATTCTCCATTTTGGTTTTTATTTTCTTTTTTTCTGCGGAACGCGTATCTGTGACAAAATTTAGCAGCATATTGCCATGACTTTTGTTTTGTGGCCAGAAAGGAAATGGCGGAGCCATTTTTAACAGATGCGGTAGTTTTTCATATTTTTATTGCACTTCAAAGTACTTTTTTATTGAGGTGAAGATTAAAGAACCTGGATTTCAGATACATAGGAAACCTTTAGTAGATCTTCGTAAAATATAGCCCTTTATAAATATCCACGCGTTGACATAGGCCTTTAAATATATCCACGCCTTGACATAGGCCTTTAAATATATCCACGCCTTGACATAGGCCTTTATAAATATCCACGCATTGACATAGGCCTTTAAAAACATACACGCCTTGACATAGGCCTTTAAAAATACCCATGCCTTGACATACTCCTTTAAAAATATCCACGCCTTGACATAGGCCTTTATAAATATCCACGCGTTGACATAGGCCTTTAAATATATCCACGCCTTGACATAGGCCTTTATAAATATCCACGCGTTGACATAGGCCTTTAAATATATCCACGCCTTGACATAGGCCTTTAAAAATATCCACGCCTTGACATAGGCCTTTAAAAATATCCACGCCTTGACATAGGCCTTTAAAAATATCCGCGCCTTTACATAGGCCTTTAAAAATATCCACGCCTTGACATAGGCCTTTAAAAATATCCACGCCTTGACATAGGCCTTTAAAAATATCCACGCCTTGACATAGGCCTTTAAAAATATCCACGCCTTGACATATGCCTTTATAAATATCCACGCCTTGACATAGGCCTTTAAAAATATCCAAGCCTTGACATAGGCCTTTAAAAATATCCACGCCTTGACATAGGCCTTTATAAATACCCACGCCTTGACATAGGCCTTTAAAAATATCCAAGCCTTGACATAGGCCTTTAAAAATATCCAAGCCTTGACATAGGCCTTTAAAAATATCCACGCCTTGACATAGGCCTTTAAAAATATCTACGCCTTGACATAGGCCTTTAAAAATATCCACGCCTTGACATAGGCCTTTAAAAATATCCACGCCTTTACATAGGCCTTTATAAATACCCACGCCTTGCCATAGGCCTTTAAAAATATCCAAGCCTTGACATAGGCCTTTAAAAATATCCAAGCCTTGACATAGGCCTTTAAAAATATCCACGCCTTGACATAGGCCTTTAAAAATATCCACGCCTTGACATAGGCCTTTATAAATATCCACGCCTTGACATAGGCCTTTAAAAATATCCACGCCTTGACATAGGCCTTTAAAAATATCCACGCCTTGACATAGGCCTTTAAAAATATCCATGCCTTGACATAGGCCTTTAAAAATATCCACGCCTTGATATAGGCCTTTAAAAATAACCACGCCTTGATATAGGCCTTGAAAAATATCCACGTCTTGTTATAGGCCTTTAAAAATATCCACGCCTTGACATAGGCCTTTAAAAATATCCACGCCTTGACATAGGCCTTTAAAAATATCCACGCCTTGACATAGGCCTTTAAAAATATCCACGCCTTGACATAGGCCTTTAAAAATATCCACGCCTTGACATAGGCCTTTAAAAATATCCACGCCTTGACATAGGCCTTTAAAAATTTCCACGCCTTGATATAGGCCTTTAAAAATAACCACGCCTTGATATAGGCCTTGAAAAATATCCACGCCTTGTTATAGGCCTTTAAAAATATCCACGCCTTGACATAGGCCTTTAAAAATATCCACGCCTTGATATAGGCCTTTAAAAATAACCACGCCTTGATATAGGCCTTGAAAAATATCCACGCCTTGTTATAGGCCTTTAAAAATATCCACGCCTTGACATAGGCCTTTACAAATATCCACGCCTTGATATAGGCCTTTAAAAATATCCACGCCTTGACATAGGCCTTTACAAATATCCACGCCTTGATATAGGCCTTTAAAAATATCCACGCCTTGACATAGGCCTTTAAAAATATCCAGGCCTTGACATAGGCCTTTAAAAACATACACGTCTTGACATAGGCCTTTAAAAATATCCACGTCTTGACATAGGCCTTTATAAATATCCACGCCTTGAAATAGGCCTTTAAAAATATCAACGCCTTGACATAGGCCTTTAAAAATATCCATGCCTTGACATAGACATTAAAAAATATTTTTAAAAAATCCACGCCTTGTCATAGACCTTTAAAAATGGGTTACTTGTCATAGACCTTTAAAAATGGGTTACTCAAACTGACGACCTGCCTTTACCCTCCTTCCCCTTGTTGGAGATTTCAAATGTATATCACATCCTTCTCCCTTCCGATTTTTCGACATCCCCATGCATCGACTGCCAACGCAGATAAACAACTGCTGGGATTCCTGTGTTCAAAATCTCAATCCCATTTTATGGCATAATATCCAATAAATCTTTGTAGTGACATTTTCATTTTAACATAGACAGCATCAAACCTGAGCCGAGCTGTTGTTACTAAGCTGAACATCCACAGACATGGATGTGGATGAATGGCTAAAAAGATACCCAAAGGGCAATTCAATTCTAAAATGCAAAAAAAAGAAGTAACAACCAAAAAGGCAACAAAAAATATGAATAGGATGGCGGGGGGCTGTAAATACAAAATGGCCCAACAGACATGAAAAATATTTCCATGTTACCTCCAGAAAGTGAAAACTCTCTCTCCCCAAAACCCTCTCAGAATCTCCTGGATAAATTTATTATGTATTTATTTGTTGCAATGTTATTGTCAATGTCATCTATTTTTGGGGGGCCAGAAAAAGGGTTCAATTTGAAAAATTCAAACACACACATACACACACCCACTCGCATCCATACAACACCAAGCACATGTAAGTCAGTGTTAATTAACTTTGTAATTCTCTCTGCTGTCTATTTCTACCACTGACCTCCTTCTCTCTCGCCTTTTCAAAAAATTCCTTAGATTTATGTGCAATCACTTGTGTGTTGTTGATGCCTCTGCTGCCAGATACCATCAACATTGTTCTGATCAATATTTACAAGGACAATATGTTAAGTGTTGTTGCTGTTGTTGTGGTTCTGAACCCTTTTTCTGTGTTAGGTAATTGTAAATGACTTTTTGAAAATTCCAAACAAAAAGGAAAAGAAATGAAAGGGCACATTTTGGGCAATGGCGTGTTTAATTCAAAACGATATGTTCAACAATGTTTCATTCCCCCAAGATTTATGAATTGCATGGAATATTTTAAATGTGGAGTGGGATTTACGATAAAAAATATAAAAAAAATATTTCGAATTTATTTTTTTAAGAGCTTGCATTTTACAAAGAAAAGGGCCAAAAAGAAGTAAAAAGTATGTGTCGGTGTTGCCGACTGGTATATGGTCTGCAGAGGTCAGGTTTTTTGGGAGGTAGAGAGTGGAACGATTCCCATTTTCGGACTTGATCTAGGTTTGGTAAGAGTATTGCAATTTGCAAAGTTTGAATCAAATCGGATAATTCAATTCGCTTGATATTGGATTAACAAATTTGAAAAATTTTGAAGGTACCAGAAGGAGTAGACCGAAGTGTCCCATCTTCGGGCATAATCAAGGTAAAGTAAACATATTATGACGTAAAAAACTTCGATGAAATTGCATTTCCGTTCGCTTCATATGAGATGTACAAGTTTTAAAAATTTTGATCCTATGTGGTGGAGGTACTAAAAGGATTGGATCGATATGTCCCATCTTTCAACATTACACAGTCATGGTTAAAATATTATGTTGTGCAACGTTTTATTCAAATCGGATAGTCGCATGATATCTAAAAAAAAATAGAGAAGTTTGCCTATTTTGTAGGGGAGGTACCGGAAGGAGTGAGCCGATATCATCCATCTTTAAAATTGATCTAAGTTTGGAATAAATAAAATAATAATGAGGAGAGTTATCATCCGCACCAGCAGGCCAGACAAATGGATGGACGGACATTTGTAAATCGACTCCAAATTGCATAAAACGGATTTGGCCCAAAGAAACATGGGATCAAAACCAATATTTCGATTATGTACATTTTTGCTGTATCTAAGTGTAAATGCTCTAATTTGCCATAAGACAGAGGGTATTTTTAAGCGGCTTGAATATGTTCCTTAAAAAATCCTACCCAGTAAGATTTTTTAAGGAACATATTCAAGATCCATTATCCGACATTTCCATCCGAATTTGCTATAACCACCACTCAATAATCATTCGATATAATCTACCAAAAAATCATTGTTGCAAGGTACTTTAAGTCTCCATTCCGATAAAAAAAAATCTGATATACCTTTCAAATATTTTCAGATTTGAATTCAGGGTCCTTCCTTTTTACGGTTTTTTTTAGTTAACCATCACGCCTATATTTATTATATGACCACCTACCAGCAAGGCATGACAATCATTAGAACCATTAATAAGTCATCCCATTTACGGTCATTTTTAATACCACACCACTCTTTAACGCTTGCTACCCACTTAGCAGGGGATCATCATTGAAAGGTTGATAAAGAAATCATTCCTAACACCTTTCAGATTCGAAATATATGCATCTATCTGACAAAAATACAGAGATCTTTCATGTGTTCTTGTGCGCAGCTTTTCTAATTAGAAATACCATGTTCCAAGATGTTGTATTCTACTTGATCTTTTCATCTAATTCGTGGCCTTCTCCTTCTGCGTGAGCCATCAGTTGGCTCACTTTTATATGCCTTTTGAGTTGGACATCCTCATCAATTCTCACTACATGACCTAGCCATAGTAGTCGCTGCAGCTCGACACGTCTGACAATGACGATGTCCGAGAATAAATGGTACAACACATGGTTCATTCGATGGGGATATTTACCGTCAACGCACATAGGCTCGTAGATCTTTCGGACAATTTTTCTCTCAAACATTGGAAGAGCTGCCTCATCTGATAGCGCAAGTACCCATGCTTCTGATCCATACACCAGCAGGGGCAGTATCAACGTCTTGTAGAGTGTGAGTTTGATCTGGCAAGAGGTGGTCTTGCTTTTGAGTTTCTTACTCTGACCATAGTAGCATCTGTTACCCAACACTATCCTTCTCAAAATTTCAAAACTGATGTCAATAGTTTTAATAATGGCCGTACCGAGGTACCTCGAAGCTGAAGTTCTCAAGTTCACACAGTTGGTCCGAGTCTACTGGACGTCTTGCGCGTTGATACCATCAGATTGGTCTTCTCGCCATTTACTGCCAGACCCACTTTGGCAAACTCCTCAATTTGTTCAAAGGTTGTTGTTACCGCTCGCAATGTTCGACCCATTATATCGATTTCATCGTCATATGCGAATAACATGTGTGGTTTGGTGTACAGAGTGTCATTTGTGTTCACCTTTGCCTCACGTATGACGATTTCCAGAAGGATGTTAGATCACGCGACAAACTGTCACCTTGTCTAAATCTTCGTGCGGTATTGAAGGGCTCTGAGAGGTCCTTTCCGATTTTAATTGCTGGCCTTATACCAGTTAAGTTATCCTACGTATCCTGCATATTAAATTTCAGGAATGCCGAAAGCAGACATGGCTTTAAACACCCCTGAACGGATAGAGCTGTAGAATACGGCATTATAGTCGACGAATAGGTGCAATGTGTCGATATGTTTTTCGTGGATTTTTTCCAGGATTTGGCTCCGAGAGAAAAACTGGTCAATGGTGGATCTGCTAGGTCTGAAGCCGGTATGGTCCAATAATGTCATTGACCATTGGCTTTAACCGTTCACACAGCACGCTGGATAACGCTTTATATGCGATTGGAGACTTATTCCTCTATAGTTGGCACATAGCGTCTTGTCTTCTTTTTTGTGCACGGGACACAGGATGCTGAGATTCCAATTATTGGACATGCATTCCTCTAGCCAAATTGTACAAATGAGCTGGTGCATGCTCCTGGACAGCATCTGACCAATGGTCTTGAATAATTCGGTACCTGCTGCTTTATTGTTCTTCAGTAGATTAATTGCTACGCTGACCTCATCTTGTCTAGGTGGTATACACTCTATACCGTCATATCTTTTTGGTGCTGGGGTATCTTCTTCACGGCCACTATTTGATACCATAAGCTTTTCAAAATGCTCCTTCAGGATCCTTAACACACTATCTGTATCTGTCACCAGTTTCCATCTTCATCTATATAGGAGGATGTGCCTGCGCCAAAGCCTTCGGTTTGGTATTTTACTCGTTGATAAAATTCCTTGACTTAGTTCTGACACTCGATTTGCTCCCGCTCACGTCTTTCTTGTTCAACATCTCCAAAATTGCGAATATTGCAAGGGGACGATATACACCATTTGCCTTAAGTGTTGGTAAATGTAAAAAGTTATTTATGGAGCGGGACTTTGCTAAAAATTTTTCAATATATTGTCATGAATGTTGAAAAATAACGTCGATGAAAATATGTTTCCATTCACAATCAGTACTATTGTGACTTAGGTTTATGTCTTAGCTAGATATACATATACTGATTTATAAACCACTTCATATATAGATGTCGCTTTGGATGTATGTATTATCAATACAATTTAATCCAGATAAGCGCAAGCTGTTTTATGGAACAAAATCTGTTAATTAAAACTAATTAAGTTTCTAATAATAAATCGCAGGCTAATTTATATTAAAATCTATATTTTAGGGTCTACATATAGACGAGTATTTTTTACAAGACAGCTACTGTAGACGAGGATTTCATAGCATAGAAGCATTATGTTTTTAGAAACTAAGGTCTAAGGTCTTATAGTAGGTACTATATAGGCTTATAAAAAAATAGCTCTATTCTCAAGCGTGGTATAAAAACAATATTTTTTGTGGTCTATCCTCAGACGTGGATTTAAAAACAGGCGTGGAGTTTTGTAAACAATATTTATTGTGTGCTGCTAATTGCTGTAGCTTTAAATATTTATTTTTAAATATTATTTAATATTTAAATATTTATTGAAGTCTATACTCAAATTTAGGCGTTGTTTTTAGGCAACGATAGATGACAGAACCATCACCTAGGAAGCGTTTTAGGTAGCCTTCTATATGAAGACTTTGTGTCTTTCTTCAAGAAAAATCGTTGGTCTTTCATAAGGAGTCCTATTGGTATTTCTTCTTTGAGAAACCCTTTTTTCGGTCTTCCATAAGATAACTTCTAATAACCAATCTCGGCATCGACATACGAGTATAAGGATTACATGAAATAGAAATGGCAGCAGATAGCATATCCCAGAGGAAAATAGCAACACTAAATAAGCAATGATCCCAACCATTTCAAAAAATTAGGCGTTGTTTCTACACATCGATAGATGGAAACCCTCCTACTAGGATAGACTACAGCAGTCAATCATCTCTCTATAATAAGTCTTCTGTAATAAGGATTCTACATTATTCTTCTTTGTGTTTTTCTTCAAAAATCGTTAGTCTAACTTCTAATATCAAACTTCGGCATCAACACATAAGGATAACATAAAATAGAAATAGAAGCAGATATCACCACACAGAGGAAAATAGCAACACTAAATAAGCTAGGATTTCAGCAGGCTTTAATCTTTTATGTGAAGTCTTCTGATCTTCCATAAGGATTTCTAGTGGTGAAATAACTTCTAATAACCAACTTCGGTATCAGTATATGAGTATAGCAAAAAATAGGAATGACTTGGAGGAGCGCCTCCAAGAGGAGAATATCAACACTAAATAAGCTGTGACCTCAGTCATTGTACAAAATTCATGAAGGTGTTGTTTCTAGACTACGATAGATGGCAGACCCTTCATCAAGGACATGCTACAGCAGTCCATAATATGTTTATATCTACATAGCTGAAATAAAAAACATTGTTAAACTCAATGACTAATCGAGTCTTTGGTCTTGTATAGGAAGTCTTCTGTATGATGACTATGTATTTTTTTCTTAAAAGAAAAACCGAGTGTCTTCCATAAGAAATCATATAGATGTTTCTTCATTGATAAACCCTTCTGAACATCTATTAAAGGATTTTTTTGTCTTCCGTAAGAAGAAAAGACCTTGTGGTATTCCATAGGAAAACATTCTGTGTGTTCTGTATGAAAATAACAATTATTGCTCTTCTGTAAAAGAACCGAACCTACCTACTTGTGTTCCATAAAGACATTTTGGTTTTTAATATACCTTCCGATCTTATTTAGAAGATTTTGTGCCTTCTACAAGTAGATATACCGATCTTCTTTAACACTTTATGGTCCAATGTTGCCCACAGGCAACAAAATGTTTCAGAGCTTATATTTATTATACGGCTAGTAGATATACATAGCTTATATTTATATACGGATTATCACAAGAAAAATCTAAAAAAATAAATTTTTGGTAAAGTTTTGAGTGAGCTTCTTAATCAAGAGAAGATGGTAAAAATGTGCACAGTACAAATTTGTGTATACAGTCCAATTTATTTCAATCGCTCCGTATTCGAAATGAACGAATTCTTCCATCCGATTTATTTTTGATTCTTGTAAAACAGAATATAAAGAATAATTTAAAACGTCGATTTTTTCGTCGATTTTGTATTTGGTTTTCTTGATATTGGACTTTTATTTTTCAGAAAGAATGCACTGTATCTCCAGAATGCAAGGACGTAGCGTGTCAAATTTTGTCCATATCCTAGCTAGGATAGTTGCATTAAATCTGTGAATAGAAAATTGTTCTACGATTACGGAAAACAATTCGGGGCTCAAAGGGTTAAGAATGCTTTCAGTAGCTCTACAGGTATACAAATAACTTTTCTTGTCACCTATAAGAAGATCTTCTTGTCACCTATATTAAGACATGTTTTCTATAAGAAGGCCTCTAGGTCTAGGTCTTTTAAACGTTTCGTTTGGTTACGAAAATTAACATCTACGTCAATGGATCCTGTAATCCTTTGGAAGTTACCATCCGCGGTACGGACACAGGATTTTGAGGGATTAAATCCAACAATTTGAGAAAAATCTTCGGTAGCTAAAGTGGATCCAATACAGGATATATTAGCCCCTGTTTCTAGCAATCCTAATTCGGTGAAATTCAAAAACTGGATTTTGGCATAAAATGTACGATCAGCTGGATTATTGACAATAGAGGATATTTTGAGGACTTTTAACGCCTTTTAAAATAATTTCGTAGTCGAATGGTGGAACGTTTCTGAGGCTTAATTAAAGCACAAATTCCGACACTAAAAATTTCATTTCGTTTTTTCATATAGGCATAATATCGTTCGTGGTATGGTCTAGTTGGGTAAAGGGATATCTTGGTTGGATAACCAGTACTGGGTTCACGAGGAAGAATATTAATTTTGGACTCATCTGGGGGTTTGGAATTTGAAGGATATTCAGAGCTGTGGTATATGAAGGATTTATTGTGGAATTCTGGCGCATGAAGTTTTTTGAGACCTTCTTAGCGGAACATTTATGGCAATTGGGCTTGTAAATATTCTTGGCCCCACAGCCATAGCAGAAAACTCTACGTTCCTGAACGCAATCACCCCAAAAATGATCTGTTCCGTCACAGTTCCATCAATGATAGACCTTAGTCGGTTGATTTACTGCCTCGACGCAATCAAAAGGGGAATCTTTTTGAAAATTCTCTTCTCCTACTTCAGCGACATTTCTACGAGCTAGTAAATTAGGACCTACTTGAGATTTGTTCATATAAATGCTTTTATACGAATCCGCAGATAACAAATTTTCAAGCATTTGAACGAGTCTTCGCAAGTGAGCTACAGACAAAATAGGCACGTATAACAGTTCGTGTCGTATATCAGGACGTAAATTCCTTACGAGGATTTCGACGAGCTCCTCTTCTTCGATTGTCTGGTTCATATTAAGAAAACCTTCTTGTCTTCTTCAAAGAACTTCTGGCTCCTGCAATTATATCTATCGGTCTTCTATTGGTTGACCTTCTGTACTTCAATAGGAAGTTTGTCGGGTCTTCTGTAAGAAGTCCTTTAGGCTTCTTATTTGGATCTTCTTATTGTCGGGTCTTAAAAATCAAGACAATTTGGTCTTAAATAGGAATCCCACTGGGTTATCTATAGGAATTCGGGTTCTTTTCTATAAGAATACCTTTTGGTCAAGAAGAGGTTCTTGTCTTAAAAAAAGTTGCAATAGTTTTTGAAAATCTGTACTACAAATGTACAAAAATTACAATTTAGGTAAACAATTTATGGGTGGAAGGTTTGTGCTCTCAAAATCCATTCACTTTGAAAAAACCATCGCTATCTTTGCGTTACATGGTCTTCTAAAATTCAAATCAAAATAACATACCTTCATCCTTATTCAAACATACCACAACAACAACAACAACACAACGCTTAAATGCCATTAACAAATTCCCTATAATTTCACATCTATCCACCCATATTTCCTTTAAGGTCTAGTTAAAAAAGTCAAAGTATTTCCCGCATACTCATATATACATTTTTGGGCTTCCATGCCGGATTGTTGCAATTTCGTCGAACAAGTTGAAACAAGTTCAATATCACGCGTCAACAACGATGTAACACAACAATAACACCCATCCACATTTTGTTGTTGCAGCGTAACCAACAAATTTCATAATTCATGGCAATGAATGCAATTACCTCATCTGAAAGTACAAAGCGAAATGAAAATCAAGAGACCAGAGAAGAAATATGAATGGAGCGCGAACAAGCGAATGAATGAACAGCAGGGGGGGCAGGCTGGCTGGTAGAGCTAAAAAGTCGTCAATAACAAGTACAACACCAACCAAGAAACCAAAGAAGGAAGGAAACAAAAGCAAAAAACGTTATAAAAATAAGAAGACCTTTCTCCTCAAAGAAAAAAAAACTAAATCATGTTCAGTTCGCATACCCACAGGGTATGATATGTGGTCCGATTTATTGTGGCGGCACACCTGTAATACTAATGCAAAACTCCCAATGCAATGGATAATTATATTTGTCAGTAACTTGCTTGTCGATATGGAAGAGAGGTTTTAAAATTGAAAGTTCTTGAAAAATTTAAAAAAAAACCTTCCCATAATATAAAACGAAATAAGGGAGATATTTAATATGACTTTGAACAACTCACCTCGAGATATTTCAACGGCGCCTGGACCTGAAAGAAAAAAATTAAATTTGTTTGTAAAAAAAGGTTTTTTTAAATATTTTAAAAATAAAAAAACAATATCTTGAAAATTAATATACATAATAAAATAAAAAATACCCATTGAATCACTTATTTTGGCTTCAAAAAATTTCAATTTCAATGTTACAGTTTTTCCGGATAATTTAACACATGTCAATGTCTCTTGTAAGTGGTAAACCTACAATAAAACAATTTCCATTCTTTTGTCTGTTATCATGAAAACGATGTCGCTGCTATTGTTTACCAAGACGTTATTTCCGCTGCGCTATTTAAATTGTAAACGCTGCATTTTTCTTTTCAAGTCAAGTTCACCTGTGCTTTATACAATTGGGGGGCTTGGTAGTGATAATATCACTCTTACTTTTCTCAAGCTAGATGTAAAACACAATGTGAGGAGGCGACGAAATTAAAACACTCTACTGAGAAAGATCTGAATTGAGGAATGTGTTATTTGTAGACCCACGAAAAATAGTTTTTTTTTTAAAAATCCATGCTTCTTGTTGACCCATTACATTTTTTTAATCCACGCCTTGAAATGGTATATAAAAAACCAACGCTTTGAATTGGTCTATAAGAAATATCTGCCTTGAAATTATCTACGCCTTGAAATGGTCTAGAAAAAAATCCACCCTTTGAAATTGTCTTCAAAAAATTCACGCCTTCGATGGGCCTTACAAATGTTCTTTAACAAATTCATACTTGCGAATCAGTAGTTTTCAGATCAGTAGCATTACGACACTACTGATCGTAGTGCGGGTTTCTTGATGGTGGTCTTTTTTGCTTTTGCTGCAGTTTGTAGGGAGTGGGCAATTCTCTGCCACTGTGCTTCTATATTATTATCGGGACAAGGGGTGATTTCGTCAAGCAGTTGGGTAAGTTGAGCGGTGTAGGGTGGTGCGAACCTTGTCTGCTTCAAGGTAGTGGCCGGAATCTATATTCGATCCTCGGATCGATCGAAAGTCTAAAACATTGGATGAATATCTTCCTTCTATCACATCATGATTAATTTGATATCTTGTTACTTGATCAGGAGAAATCCGGGTGCCCTTGCGTATATCGAGATGCTTGAATCTGGTGCTGCTAACTACAATGTTTTTTGCTGCCGCGAAGTCTATCAACCTCATGCCGTTGTCGGATGTTTCTTCATGAAGGCTGCATTTTCCGACGGTGGGCGAATAATATATTCCCTTCCGATTTTTGCATTAAAATATACCAGAAGAATTTTAAAGTTATGGCCGGGGCAGCGGACATATGGTATTTCTATGCGTTCGTAAAAATTACTTTAGTCTGTTCATCTTTTTCTTCCGTCGGAGCATGTGCGCAAATAAGACTAATGTAGAACAACTTCGCTTTTATACGGATTCGCTCATCTACTATAGTGAATGAAGACAATGTATTTTTCGTTACTTTTTCATAGTAGGAGGGGTTTTCCGATTGTGTGCAACTAACACGACGCCTCAGCCCAATTTTATAGTTCTTATGGGTGAACTCTCGGCCCATATCAGCTCACTATTTCAACGGATGATGAAGTGTAAGTGATTGCCATTTTAAAGCCAATCAGATCCGTTGATTGGTATCTATCAAACCCTACGTCACTCCGTATAGAAGTTCTGAAAGTCTTATTAATGCAGATCCGAACATGTTCTTGTAGAATTCAGTTAAACTAGAAGGAGAAACTTATTATAGACATTTCATATAGAAGGTCAGAAATTCTGTTCATAGAAGTCCAGACGGAACAACTCTAGTTTAGTAAAAACGATAAGATTTTTCTGAATTTCCAGAGGTAGGGATATCTTTATTTCTTGGGGGATATCTTTATTTCTTGGGGGACGTACTCGGTTATTTGACCCGGAAGTTCGGGTACCCTGTTATATCCGGTTCTACGGACCCGGTTAATAAAAAATCAATTTAAAGGTTATAAAAATACCTTTCCATTGAGTGGTGATATAATGGGGTTACCTCAAACCGTTTTGGATATACAGTAAAAAAACTGGGTTTTGGTCCCAGTTTCTTTTTTTTTTTTTTTTTTTTTGAAAAACTCCTAAACATCGTACTTGGGTCCATTATAGCCCCTCTCCAATCCCGACTCAGATTTATCTTTATTTCTTGGGGGATATCTTTATTTCTTGGGGGACGTACCCGGTTATTTGACCCGGAAGTTCGGGTACGGGTACCCTGTTATATCCGGTTCTACGGACCCGGTTAATAAAAAATCAATTTAAAGGTTATAAAAATACCTTTCCATTGAGTGGTGATATAATGGGGTTACCTCAAACCGTTTTGGAGATACAGTCAAAAAACTGGGTTTTGGTCCCAGTTTCTTTTTTTTTTTTTTTTTTTTGAAAAACTCCTAAACGTCGTACTTGGGTCCATTATAGCCCCTCTCCAATGCCGACTCAAATGATAGACCACAATTTACATGACAGAATCTCCTTTTAAATAGCATGGTTTTTGTTGGGTGGCCGGACGTCGGCCGGGATTTTAAGACTTTCATCTATGAACAGATACATACACCGGCTACGCGACAGAAACTCCTTTTAAATAGCATTATTTTTTTGTATTCGGCCTTTGGCCGGGGATTTAAGACTTTCTCCTATGGACAGATACCAACATCGGCTAGGCGACAGAATCTCTTGTTAAATAGAATAGTTTTTTTTGGGGTGACCGGCCTAGACTAGACTAGCTATTCGTCTAATAGAATATTGTTACGAATATAACTTTAGATTTAAGTTAATTTAGATGAATTCCGTTAATTTAAGAATTTGAATTGTAACGTAAATTTCTACTACGCAGTTTATTCGAATAACTTCACAACAACAACTACTGTATAGATTTTTCTACATCCTTCCATTTCCTCTTTCATTTTCTATTTTGTTATTGACGTACAATTCTTGTTAAACGTCATCATGGATGATCGCTTAATTCCTCTTTCTTTGTTACCCCCTCGCCTGTATATGTGTTGTTGTTATTGTTCAATCAATGTAAGTTTGTATGTGTTTGTTGCATTGGTAGATTGTTCGTAATCTAGGTGTTACCAGATCGTCTAGAAACTTCTCTAGCGACAGGCAAGGCTCATATAAATAGAGGAAATGGCAAGGCAGTTAGTCAGTTGTGAATCAGATCGCGAATTGAAACCGTCGAGTAAAGTAAAGTTGAGTCAATAAAATCATTGTAATATTCGTAATCAGAAAGAACCCGCATTTTATTTGGTACAAACTATACTGGGAAATAAAACAACGTCTACACGGGATTAAGTAAAATCCAAGAACGTAACAATATCATAAAGTATTTTGTCAAAATTTCCACGCCTTGAAAAAGTCTTTAAAGGTTAAAAGTCTTAAAAAGCCCACAACTTGCAATGGTCTTGAAAAAACGACGTCTTAGATGAGCCTTAAACATATTCTTAAAAAATCCAAGCCTTGGAATGGTCTTTAAAAAATAGTCATTGAAAAATCCACGCATTGGAATGGTCTTTAAAATATTCTTTAAAAAAATCACACTTATTGGTGTTCCTTAAAAAATATTATTTAATAAATCTTGACTCTATTTTTGTTCCCACGTCTGATGTTCGCAAATATTGTCGTTCGACTAAGTGCCTATAGTCTCCGGTATTTCTTCTTACGTGTTTTGTTAGTTACAACATTTATCAAGAGTACCGTAGGGTATACTTAAATGCCGTTCCCCCAACAACAATGGGTGCAGAAAATTAAGCTCTAAATTATAGAGCGGGACTGGTGATGTTTGTGGTAAATGTTTTGATGCCTCCCAGCAAATGTGTGTGTGTGTGTGTGTGTGAATCTCACGAAAGTAACAACAAAACATACACCCAATCCCGACTACCTTCCCCCACTTCTGTTTGCGTGATTTTTTTTTGTTGTAAAAACAAATTTTGCCAAATTACAAATAACGACGAAAACAAAGCCTACCAGAAGATAGTAGTCGCTTGGTATTGTGAAGTAGTAGAATATATAATTGGATCATTTTTCAATAATGTTAAATGCTGAATAATAGAGTATTTCATGATATGAAGATAATAATTTTCAAGGAGGATATGGGGAAATGACAGACCAACGGTATGCAAAAAACGAAGGTTTATAATTTATATAATTCGAAAAAGAAACAAAACAATTAGATGACGTCTATGTACTGTCAAATGTAACGTTGAATAATGTAAAAAAGTTTAATATCATAATTTTAATAATTTCAAAATTATTTACAAATAAATTATTATTAACAATTAAAAATAATTTATTAAAAAAATCCACGCCTTCTTTAAAAAATCCACGCCTATTGGGGCTGCATAAAAATGATTTTTTTTAAAAAATCGAAAAAATATTCTTTAACAAATCGACGACTATCGCAGTCCTTGAAAAAATATTCTTTAACAAATCGACGCCTATCGAAGTCCCTGGAAAAATATACTTTAAAAAATCGACGCCTATCACAGTCCCTGAAGAAATATTCTTAAAAAAATCCACGCCTATCGCAGTCCCTGAAAAATGTATTCTTTAAAAAATCCACGCCTTGTGTTGGTCCACGAAAAAAAATGTTATAAAATCCACGCTTTTGGTAGGCCTTGAAAAAATTTATGCTAATAAAAGAGTGAAGTAATTGACTGACTGACTTAACGATTCATCAACGCCCAGACGAAACGGCTGAAGCTAGAATCTTGAAATTTTGGTAAGGCTGGGTTTTTGGAAAGTCGTACTAGAACGATACGAATAGTACTAAATGAGATTTCATTTAAGCAGATGGTTTTGAAACCGTGTACTCATGTGTACGAAAAGTACTATATGGTACTATATTTGGTGCAAATTTATTTTGGAGGTATAAATCGAGCTGGAATCCTGAAATCCCGTCGGAGTGTAGGAATAGGATATGTACGTAGTTTTGGAAATTGTTTGTTGATGTGTACGGAAAGTACTAAATCGTACTATAATTGGTACAATTTGGATTTTCAGTGTAAGCAATTTATATTCATGGGAACTAAATGGTATTAAATTTGGTACAATTTTTTTAGGGGAACCAATTGTGCTAGAATCATGAAATTTGGAGTCATGATCACTGTTTAGATGTAAGATTGAAATATGTAACTGAAACGAAATATGTAACTGAAACTTGGATTTAGGATCACTGTGGGAGTGTAGGATTGGTGTATGTAGAACATTTTGTATTGGTAGTACTGTCTACTAAATTTGGTGCAATTTGTATTGTGGGATAACCCATAGAGTTGGAATCCTGAAATTTGGATTTAGAATCACTGTGGGAGTGTAGATTTAGGTTAAGTAGGAAGTTTTGGAAATTCGTACTACGGTGTTCTAAATTTGGTACAATTTGAATTGTGGGTGAACCGATACAGTTAGTATCCTGAAATTGAGATTTAGGATCACTGTGGGGGTGTAGGATTGAGGTATCTAGGAAGTTTTGGAAATTGGTACTACTGTGTACTAAATTTGGTACAATTTGAATTGTTGATAAACCGATAGAATTGGAATCCTGAAACTTGGATTTAGGATCACTGTGCGGGTGACGTTTTTGGTTAAGAAGGAAGTATTGGAAATTCGTACTATTTAGGAACACTGTGGGGGTGAAGGTTCGGTTCGAGTAGGACGTTTTGGAAATTCGTACTACTGTGTACTAATTTTGGTACAATTTGAATTGTTGGTAAACCGACAGAATTGGAATCCTGGAACTTGGATTTAGGATCACTGTGAAGGTGCAGGTTTGGGTTAAGTAGGAAGTTTTGGAAATTGGTACTACTGTGTACTAAATTTGGTACAATTTGAATTGTTGGTAAACCGATAGAATTGGAATCCTGATAGAATAAATCACTGAGGGGGTGTAGGTTTGGGTACTATTGTGTACTGAATTTGGTATAATTTAAATTGTGTGTGAACCATAAACTTGGAATCCTAAAATTTGAATTTGGAATCATTGTGAGGGCGTAGGATCGGGGTATGCAGGAAGTTATGTTGGATGGTCTTGGAAATAATGTGTGGTAATTTTGGTACAATTTGAATTTGGGTGAACCTTTAGAGTTCGAATCATGAAATTCGGTACCAAATGGTACTCAAATTTAATTTATGGTCGATATTAATGTGTGGATAGCTTAGTTTTTCGAAAAAATTCAGTTTTCTGTGAAAATAAAATAATATATTAATACATGTTTAAATATATCCTGCATTCGCTAACGAAGTAGCGGGCATATGCTATTATTATTATAAAATTAATTTTTCAATTTTTTATATATTTTTTATTATTATTTCTTTTTAATTTCAAAATGAATTCCCCCTTTTCCCCCACTGTAAATTGTCAATTATGTACTTTGAACTTAGTTTTAAAAAAAATAGAGTTATTAGAAATGTGTTTTTTTTTTGCGTAAAATTACTTAAAAATAGATAAGTTGATAATATGTCTGCTGGCATAGATTTACATCGTGCAACACTTTTCATTTCTATGACTTCATAGATAATATAAAAAAAATTATTTTCGCCTATTAGACCGTCTAAGCACCATCACATAATTTGTATAACATTTACGATTTGTTTTTATTTTTTTGACCTTTGCCATGAAGAAATGTGTAACTGTAATGCAATAAAAAAACAAATATTTTTGTTGTTTATTACATGCCCAATTTTGCACATGTTTTTTTTCATACAATAGGCTTTTTAATGGTACTTTAAAATAATATTACATAAAAAATACTTACAAAAATATGTTTTGAACAAATCGTTCATGCATTTCGGAATTTTGTTATTTTCCTTGTTGCGATTTTCCTGCCGAATAATTGGTTTATGAGGTAAATTATTAAATTATGAAAAGACGAACCAACTTCCAACAAATAAAATGAGGGAACAAAGGAACAAAACAATGAAATAACAACAAAATTTATTACTTCAACAACTACAAGGAAATGGAATGAAGGCATGCAAAAGAAAAATGCAAACGATGACCACGCCGCAATGATCATGTGAAACTCCAAATCAAAACAAAGTAAATGAAAATGGAGCGCAGCGAAACCCATGTTGTCCTGTTAACCAACATCAACGGCGTCGTCGTCATAGTCGCTTTCATTGAAAATTTAGTTTCATGGAATCATAGGCGGCATGAACTACCTGTCTTGTCCGACGCAATGGTCCGCATTCTCAAAACGCTCCAACAACGACAACAACTGGCTTGACAAGAATTCAAATACCAGCCAACGAAGCAGAAGAAGAAGAAGTTTTTCCCATCTGTTCTAAGCAAAAGAAAACAGCGGATTACGATTTTAGTTTGCCATAACCAGTGAAACATCGAACAAGAACAACAATAAACTGTGTGAAGAAAAAGTACAAATGTGCAGTTACAATATAGCAGAAAATTAATTTAAATAATTTTGAAAAAAATGTGGAAATTTTTTACATTTTTTGTGATTTTCAATGCGGAAGGTAAAAAAATAAAAAAAAAATAATCCTCCAAAGAAAGTTTATTTTTATTGTGTGTGATTTCTTTATTTATTTTCTCACATCTTCATCATCATCATCGCCGTGGTCGTCTGCAGCTCACGTTTATGTCTGGAATCGTTCCGATTGGAATATCTTTCTACAGCGTCATTTAAATATCGAACCGCTATATTGCCAGCTATTAAGAACGGATGCATGTCCGCATAAATATTTAACGTTTCAATTTTATTCCAAGTAAGTTGGCTACGTTAAGATAGATAACTGATTTACGGTAAACGACAAAATCACATACGAAACAAAAGACTTAAGACACAAGCACGACCATGTTGTTCAAATGATGGTCTGTTGTCTCGCACAATTGAGTGATTTTCGTGAGATAAACTGTACAAATTTTATATAGGAAAAAATATGTGAAATGAATGAACAAGTTTCTATATTTACCAAATAATAAAAAATAATTATATAAATTAAATACAATCAATGGAAATATCGAAAAAAAGCATTCTGCAATAAAAAAAAAACAAGACAAAAAAATGTTCGCACAATTTCTAAATGAACAATTACGAAATGTCGATATATCGAAATTTTCAGAAAATAGTGCTGTTGTCTATTTATAACGATTATCGCTTACTTACTTAACTGGCTTGTGACAGAACTTTCGTTCCGTCGAGCTTAAAAAAGATTTCCAAGCGCGTCGGTCTTTTGTGCAGTTTTTCCAGTTTGCAAGGCAATGTTGTCTTCCACTTGATATTTCCATCATATTCGTGGCCTTCCCCTTCTGCGTGAACCATCAGCTGGTTCGCTTTTATATGCCTTTTGGGCTGGGGCATCTTCATCCATTCTCACAACATGACCTAGCCAACGTAGTCGCTGCAGGTCAATACGTCTAACAATGTCGATGTCCGAGAATATCTGATACAACTAATGGTTCATTCGACGGAGATAACGTCAACGCAGATCGGCCCATAGATCTTTCGGAGATTTTTTCTCTCAAACACACCAAGATCTGGCTCATCTGCTTGCGTAAGTACCCATGCTTCAGATCCATATAATAGCACGGGTAGTATCAGCGTCTTGTAGAGTGTGAGTTTGATCTGGCGGGAGGAGGGCTGGCCAACACTATCCTTCTCCGAATTTCAAAACTGATGTCATTCGTTTTATTTATGGCGGTACCAAGGTATATGAAATGTTTGACTACCTCGAAGCTGTATTTCTCAAGTTCCACAGTTGGTCCCAGACTACTGGACGCCGTGCGCGTTGACACCATCAGCTTGGTCTTCTCGCCGTTTACTGCCAGAACCACTTTGGCAGACTCCTTCTCAATTTGTTCAAAGGTGGCTGTTACCGCACTCAATGTTCGACCCATTATATCGATGTCATCGGCGTAGGCGAGTAGCATGTTTGGTGTACAAAGTGTCATTTCTATTCACCTTTGCGTCTCGCATGCCCTTTTCCAGCAGGATGTAAAAGGTCACACGACAAACTGTCACCTTGTCTGAATCATCTTTCTGTATTGAAGGGCTACGATAGGTTCTTTCCTACTTTAACTGCTGACCTTGTGCCAGTTAAAGTTATCCTGCATAGCCCAATTAATTTTGCAGGAATGCCGAACGCAGACATGGATTTAAACACATCTGAACCGATAGGGCTATCGGATGCGGCTTTATAGTCGACAAATATGTGGTATGTGTTGATGTGTTTTTCGTGGGTCTTTTCCAGGATTTGGGGCAGAGTGAAAATCTGGTCAATGGTGGATTTGCCAGGTCTGAAGCCGCATTAGTATGGTCCAATGATGTCATTGACCATTGGCTTCAGTCGTTCACATAGTACGCTGGATAGCACTTTATATGCAATGGGAAGGAGACTTATTCCTCTATAGTTGACACATATCGTCTTGTCAATTTTTTTGTGCACGGGACACAGAATGCTGAGGTTCCAATAATTAGGCATGTATTCATCTAGCCAAATTGTACTAATCAGGTGATGCATGCTCCTGACCAGCATCTGACCACCAGTCTCGAATAGTTCGGCTGGTAACCCATAGGCTTCTGCTACTTTATTGTTCTTCAGCCGATTAATTGCTACCTCATCTCTTATTGGTTCTGGGGTATCTTCTTCACTGCCACTATTTGATACCAGAAGCTTTTCAAAATGCTCCTTCCAGATCCTCAACACGCTGTCTGTATCAGTCACCAGGTTTTCTTCTTCAACTCTACAGGAGGATGTGCCTGCTTCAAAGCCTTCGGTTTGGTGTTTTACTCGTTGGTAAAATTTTCGGTCTTCATTCTGACTCCTGTGTATCTCGATTTGTTCACGCTCACGTTTTTCTTGTTCTTTTTTCTGAAAACACGTTTCTTCTCTCTCCTTTTCTCCCGGTAATGCCTTCCGTCTATCACAACACGGTCAATTTGATTTCTCGTTGCTTGATCAGGAGAAATCTAGGTGGCCTTGTGTATATCGAGATGCTTGAATCTGGTGCTGCTAACTACCATGTATTTTGCTGCTGCGAAGTTAATCAACCTCATGCCGTTGTCGGATGTTTCTTCGTGTATGCTGAATTTTCCGACAGTGGGACTAAAAATATTTTCCTTTCCGATTTTTGCATTAAAATCCCCTAGCAGAATTTTAATGTCATGGTCAGGGCATATGCTGTTTCTAGGCGCTCGTAAAATATGTCTTTGGTCTGTTCATCTTTATCTTCGGTCGGAGCATGGGCACAAATGAGACTGATGTAGAAGAAACTTCGCTTTTATACGGATTATAGCAATTCGCTCATCTACTGGAGTGAATCTGGAGGCGAGGTCTTTTATGCTCCTATTAACCATAAATACGCAGCCACATTCACGGCTCTTTTCATGTCAGCTAAAATACAGGGCGTAATCATATGATTTACTTACGCCTTTCCATCGCATTTCCTGTAAGGCAATAATATCGGCTTTGTACTTCTCGGGTACAACATTGGGGGATTTGGTTTTCTTTTTCGTTGATTTTTCATAGTAAGAGGGGTTTTCCGTGTTTGGGCAACTAAACCGACGCCTCAGCCCATTTTGCTATAGTTCTTATGGGTGAACTCGTGGCACATATCAGCTCACTATTTCAATGGATGATGAAAATAATTACCACAGGTGACACCGCGGGGAGGTCGGTGTCTACAATTGAGATGCAAGAGGGACGAAGATAAGCCTGGACTTAACCATGTTAAAGCCAATCAGAGGCGTTGCTTGGTATCTGTCATCCCCTACGTCACCCTAACCTAACAGCATGCATAACATACAGCATGACAAATTATTTAAAAAATCCACGCCTAATACGTAGCATGAAAAAAATTATTTAATGCATCCGCACCTTATATTTAGCTTGAAAAAATATTCTTTATAAAATCCACTCCTTGAATTGGTCCTTGGAGCCCTTGAAAAAATATTCTTTAAAATATCCACGCTATATAATGACCCTTGAAAAATTATTCTTTAAAAAATCCACGCCTTGTAACCGTCCCTGAAAAAATATTCTTTAAAAAATCCACGCCTTGTAACCGTCCCAGAAAAAATATTCTTTAAAAAATCCACGCCTTGTAACCGTCCCTGAAAAAATATTCTTTAAAAAATTCACGCCTTGTAACCGTCCCAGAAAAAATATTCTTTAAAAAATCCACGCCTTGTCTGAGTCCCTGAAAAAATATTCTTTAAAAAATCCACACCTTGTAACCGTCCCTGAAAAAATATTCTTTAAAAAATCCACGCATTGTAACCGTCCCTGAAAAAATATTCTTTAAAAAATCCACGCCTTGTGTTAATCCTTGAAAAAATATTCTTTAAAAAATCCACGCCTTGTGTTAATCCTTGAAAAAATATTCTTTAAAAAATCCACGCCTTGTATTGGTCCTTGAAAAAATATTCTTTAAAAAATCCACTCCTTGTATTGGTCCTTGAAAAAATATTCTTTAAAAAATCCACGCCTTGTGTTAATCCTTGAAAAAATATTCTTTAAAAAATCCACGCCTTGCGTTAATCCTTGAAAAAATATTCTTTAAAAAATCCACGCCTTGTGTTAATCCTTGAAAAAATATTCTTTAAAAAATCCACGCCTTGTGTTAATCCTTGAAAAAATATTCTTTAAAAAATCCACGCCTTGTGTTAATCCTTGAAAAAATATTCTTTAAAAAATCCACGCCTTGTGTTAATCCTTGAAAAAATATTCTTTAAAAAATCCACGCCTTGTGTTAATCCTTGAAAAAATATTCTTTAAAAAATCCACGCCTTGTGTTAATCCTTGAAAAAATATTCTTTAAAAAATCCACGCCTTGTGTTAATCCTTGAAAAAATATTCTTTAAAAAATCCACGCCTTGTGTTAATCCTTGAAAAAATATTCTTTAAAAAATCCACGCCTTGTGTTAATCCTTGAAAAAATATTCTTTAAAAAATCCACGCCTTGTGTTAATCCTTGAAAAAATATTCTTTAAAAAATCCACGCCTTGTGTTAATCCTTGAAAAAATATTCTTTAAAAAATCCACGCCTTGTGTTAATCCTTGAAAAAATATTCTTTAAAAAATCCACGCCTTGTGTTAATCCTTGAAAAAATATTCTTTAAAAAATCCCCGCCTTGTGTTAATCCTTGAAAAAATATTCTTTAAAAAATCCACGCCTTGTGTTAATCCTTGAAAAAATATTCTTTAAAAAATCCACGCCTTGTGTTAATCCTTGAAAAAATATTCTTTAAAAAATCCACGCCTTGTGTTAATCCTTGAAAAAATATTCTTTAAAAAATCCACGCCTTGTGTTAATCCTTGAAAAAATATTCTTTAAAAAATCCACGCCTTGTGTTAATCCTTGAAAAAATATTCTTTAAAAAATCCACGCCTTGTGTTAATCCTTGAAAAAATATTCTTTAAAAAATCCACGCCTTGTGTTAATCCTTGAAAAAATATTCTTTAAAAAATCCACGCCTTGTGTTAATCCTTGAAAAAATATTCTTTAAAAAATCCACGCCTTGTGTTAATCCTTGAAAAAATATTCTTTAAAAAATCCACGCCTTGTATTGGTCCTTAAAATATTCTTTAAAAACTCCACGCTTTGTAATGGTCCCTGAAAAAATATTCTTTAAAAAATCCACGCCTTGTATTGGTCCTTGAAAAAATATTCTTTAAAAACTCCACTCCTTTTAATGGTCCCTGAAAAAATATTCTTCAAAAAAACCACACCTTGTATTGGTCCTTAAAAATGTTCTTTAAAAACTCTACGCCTTGTATTGCTCCTTGAAAAAATATTCCTTAAAAATCCAAGCCTTGTGCTAGGCATCGATTTTTTTTTTTAAATTCGAACAATTTTTTTTAATTAATTTATAACATATACCCCGAATGTTGTAACAATGCAAATCAAAAGACTTAAGACACGAACATGCACTCAACAGCCAAACAACGATTTCCCACCCTGATATGGAGCAACAGCAACATAGTTTACAACATATGCGCTGCTGCGGCTCCAATGCTGGCAACCCACGTAATAACATTTTCAATTACAATTCACATTTGTTGGAATATAAATGAGAAGAAGAAGAAGAATGTAATCCGACACAACAAAAGAAACATAATTAAAACACATGTCTATTTGAATTAAAACATAAAATCACAAAGCATAAAGCTACTGTGGAGGTACACCGATTACAAACATGCTAAAGAGCAAAGTAACACAACATCACACCAAAATGTAATAATTAAAAAACATGACAGAAGCCACAGAGACAACCCCAAACAACTGCTGTCATCATGCCCAAGAGACACTCAACATTTCATGTATTGCCTATGGTCATGATTTTATTAAATCAAAATCCAACAAAAAATAAAAACGAAACTTCACTCAGAAGTCAAATAAAAGCCATTGAAAGATCATCGAGACAACGATTTGAGCCAATTTAAGCGAAATTGAGTTGAAGTTGTTTTCAGAGTCGCGAAATGGAAACATGCTCAAACCCCCGTTGGCACCAGTCGGTCATGTGTATCACATATTTATTTTTATATTTGCGAATCTTGCGAGTGGGGGGAAGTATATTAAGATGTGGTCAAAACAAAATAACAAAGAGTAAAATATGACACAGTTGCTGTTTATGAATAACGTGATTTTGGCAATTCGACCGCTTGCTGCTGTGGAAGTTTTAGCAAGCAATCAATCAATTGGAAATTATGAATAAACTATAATTAGTTGGAGGTATTATTCCATTCCAAACATTCACTTTACGAGGGATGGTTGTTTTTAGTGACTTATAACACATGGTAATACTAGAAAAATTACACACTTTAGTCGAATATATGTCACTATGTATCGACAGCTGGCCCCTATAAATGTCAAAGAAAAAATATTATTTAAAAAATCCACGCCTATTACAGTCCTAGAAATAAATTATTTAAAAAATCCCAGAAAAATTTTATTTGTAAAATCCACGCCCATTACAGTCCTAGAAAAAATTATTTGAAAAATCAACGCCTATTATAGTCCCAGAAAAAAGTATTTTAAAAATCCACGTTTATTATAGTTCTAGAAAAACATTATTTGAAAAATCTACGCCTATTCTAGTCCCAGAAAAATATTATTTGGAAAATCTACTCCTATTATAGTCGTAGAAAAAAATGATTTAAAAATCCACGGCTATTCTAGTCCTATAAAAAAAACTTAAAAAATCCTCTCCTATTCTGGTCCTAGAATAAAATTTCTTGGAAAATCCACGCCTACTAGTCCTAGAAAACAACATTCTCTTCCGAAAAAAAAGATAAATTTTTTAAATATCCACGCCCACACAATCCTTTCTACTGATTTTCTGTCTTACATAGAGAAAAGTCTTTTGGTCTTCTATGATATTTTTATGTCTGAATATGTTATGTAGTTTGTGGAGATCTACGGAATAACTGTCCAGAGAGTCGAGTAGGGTCGATTTCTTAGTGAATTAATTATTTATTTGTTTAATTGTGTCCGATTGTGAGGGAGATACCAAAGATGACTTGATTTAGACTTGGTAAAGATAATTCCGATCCTTTCGCTTTACTGAACATTTTTAACATTTGAGGGGGGCGGTACTAAAAGCTGTGAACCAATTAGCCCCATAGTCGGACTTTATATAGGTTTGGTTAGGTAAGGTTTTCAAAGTTAGTTTCAAATCGGACATTCCATTCGCCTAACATTGGACATTTAGTGCATTCAGTACTATTCGTACACATAAATTTGAATTTCCAAAACTGTCTCTATAACTCAATTCTACACTTCAACACTAATCTATGTTACAAATCACATCTATGTTACAGCTCTATCCATCCACCCAAATCTAAATAATACCAAATTTAGTACCATTTAGTACTTTTCATACTCATAAATAATCATAATACCACCAGAGCCCAAACTGTACCAAATGTAATACTTTTCGTACTCATAAGTACGATTATGTTAATCTATCTTAATCATGCTTTCAAATGCTTTCAAAGTTCTATCTGCTCGCCAAAATCCAAATTGTACTAGATTTTGTACCATTCTGAACGTTTCGTACCCATATTCCAAAATTATCTAAATCGTTCACTCCAAATTGTGAATTTGGAGTACTAAATTTGGTCCAAATTGTACCAAATTTAGTACTTTTCGTACCCAAAAGGACGAATTTCCAAAACTACCTCAGTCGTGCACGCCAATAATAATCTTTAGTCCACATTTACGGACTCCAGCTCTATCCGTTTTCCAACATCCAAATTTAACAAAATTTAGTACCATTTTTTACTTTTCGTGAATGTAAGTACGATTTTCCAAAACGTCCACAAGTCTACACTCCAACGGTAATATCAATTTGAAATTTAAGGATCCAAAACCTATCCGTTCTCATAAATCCACATTGTACTATATTTAGTACCATTTAGTACTTTTCGTACTTATGAGTTCAAATTTCCAACACTGTCTCCATACTGTACTCCAACAGTAATTTTATTTTCAAATATAAGTTTTCCATCTCTCTCCTTTCACTTAAATCTAAATTGTAATAAACTTAGTACTATTTAGTACACATAATTACGCATTTTCATAACTATATCCATGTCTTAATTTTAATTCCAAAATTTTAGTGCTTCTCATATCCATAAGTACGACATTCCATTCTACCTTAATCCTGTAATTTTTCATTCCAAATTTAAGTTTTCCATATCTATCCGTTCAATCAAATCTAAATTGTACCAAATTTACTACCATTTAGAACACATAGTGACGAATTTTCAAAACTAATGACATATCTCAATCCTGCACTCCAACTGTAATTTTAATTCAAATCAGGATCTCAGCCCTATCCGTTCAGCCCAAAACAAATTGGTACCATTTAGAACTTTTTGTTTCTATAATTGAGAATTTCCTAAACTACCACAATCCGATACTCCAACAGTAATTTTTATACCAAAATTCTGATGTTCGGCTCTATCCGTTTACACATAATTAAGTTGTATTAAATATAGTACAATTTAGTACACATAAGTACTATGCTTCCATCTCTCCACCTCTCTCCGTTCACTCAAATAAAAATTGTACCAAATCTAGTGCCGTTTAGTACTATTCGTGCACATAAAAAGGAATTTCCAAATCTGTCTCTATAGATTCATCCTCAACAGTAATACTGATTCCTAATTTCAGGTTTTTAGCTCTATCCGTTCACCCAAAATCCAAATTGTACTACATTTAGTACTTTTCGTACCGATAATACGAATTACCTAAACTACCTCAATCATACACTCCAACAGTTTCCCAATTTCAAGACTCCAGCTCTCAAATTTAACTTGTACCGAATTTAGTACCATTTAGTAGTTTTTTCACCAAAGTACGATTTTTAAGATTATCTCAATCCTGTACAACAATAACAATCCTAATTCTTACTTTCAAGATTTCATATCTATACGTTCAACTAAACGCAAATAGTACCAAATTTAGTATCACAACCTATATTTCAAGATTGTGGTTATATACAATACATATATACAATTAGAACTAAATTTAGTAAAGTTTAGTACTTTTCGTACACTTAAAGGTCGTATTTCCGAAACCCATTTTGTATATCTTTCCAGATTTCATAGCTCAGGAGCTAAAGGTCGACCACAAAAATTGTTTTAAACCATTTACACAAAGCTGGATACAAAATAAAGCTCGATTTTTCGGTTCCACACCAATTAACAGACTGGAGATGAGGAATGGATCACATACGATAACCCTGTACGAAAACGATCATGGTCAAAGAGCGGTGAAGCACATCAAACGGTGGCCAAACCAATAAAAACGGCCAGGAAGGTTCTGCTATGCATTTGGGGGGACTGGAGGGGGATTATTTATTATGAGTTGCTTCCATATGGCCAAACGCTGAATTCTGATCTCCACTGTCAACAACTGAACCGTTTGAAGATAGCAATTGACCAAAAACGGCCAGAGTTGGCCAACAGGAGAGGCGTCATCCACCAGGACAACGCTAGGCCACACACATCTACAGTGACTCGCCAGAAACTTGGGGAGCTTGGTTGGGAAGTTTTAATGCATCCGCCAGTCAGTTCGGACTAGGCACCAAGCGATTATCATATTTTTCATGCATTGCAAAATTTCTTTAGTGATAAAAAATTGGTACCTAGGGAGGATTGGGAAAATCGACTACTAGAGTTTTTTTTTGCAAATAGAAAGCAGAACTTCTATGTGAAGAGAGGCATTATGAAGTTTCCTTTAAATTGGCAACAAATCATACAACTAACAGAGCATATTTGTATTAATTTCTCTTTCGAGATGAGCTACATGATCGAAGTTGCAATGAAAAGGGAAGCCAGGGAGATACTATATTCCCACCATTATGCGACGCGTTTCAACGTTGTTTAAGCGGCTCATCAGGCATATTGGACAATGTGACTTACAAATGTCGTTACTTGATAAGTTGTATTTATGTCGAATATTGTTGCGAAATTGCATCTACGAATTAAATTCAACCGTGTCATGGTTCGGACATTTGGCATCACACCAGAACATTCCTTTTCAGAGCAGATTTTTCTTGTAGTGACGCACTTTTTTTCCATGCAGACTATAATCTTCAATGGTCTACAACTGCATATTGTGCAAGTTTAGCAAGATAAGGAGGTGACTTTGCACGTTAAGGCGCCGGACAACAATCAACAGATTCCATGGGAACCAGGGTTCAAATCCTAGCGGGCTCAAGCTGAATTTTTGAGTTTTATGCCTCTTTCCGATATTCCGAAGCGTGTTAAATAAAGTCATATAGTTCATATAAAATAATGGATTTCCCCAAGCAAATATTTATTATTTGCCAAAAAATAATGTAGTCAAAAATAACCAATTTACATTGTTTACATGTCAACAATAGGTAATGATAGGTCATATACAGCTTATATAGGCCTTATACTTTGGTGACCCATATCTTTTATATGCCGATTAAATTTATGTAATATTCGAAATTGGTCAATTTCCTAAAATTTACAAACCAACCATCGTTGGCTCGCAAAAGTTGTAAGGAATTCAAGTGCAACACACAACAACAACAAACAGATATCAGCAACAGTGCGCTGTTTAAGACAAGTACTGCAGAATAAATGGTTCGCTGAATGACTGGTTGGCGCTTGACTCGCGGCCGGATGAATGAATGGCTGGCTGGTTAGCTCCCTGGCTGGCTAATCGTAACAAAATTTGAAATGTAAACAACACAACGTAGCCGTAGCTCAAGGAAGAAACACACACGAGCGAGCGAGTCTCTTTGAAAGTGGCGCGCGCAAGCTTCTTTACGCGGTATCAAAACTAAATTTAAACGGGAAAAAAATGCAAGCTAATTTTAGAAGTCAAGCGTAAAAAAATCACAACGTTCGAATTTAAAAAGAAAAAAAAATAAATAAATAGAAAATGGAGATGCGAAATTTAAAAGTGAAAATTATGAAAGTGTGAAAGGATTTGAGGGGTGTTTATTGTTTTCGAAATTTCGAAAATAAGTAGAAAGAATATGCGAAAAAATTTAAATTTAATAAATAAAATAGTGAATATTTAAAGAGTGAACGAAAAAATTAAAATGCAAACTAAATTTTATTTTTCCTGTGCCCTAACACTGGCATTGACCTTTATGTTCTGCTGCAGCTCCTCGGAGGGGTTGATATTCAGTCAAACGGATTTAAAAAATTTCGTTCAAAGTGGTGTCTGGGATGTTAATGTTTTACGCTGCATGCTGAGGAATAATCGGATATGTCCTAGTCCATATATCATGTATCGTCTATATGCGCCGTAAGTGATTGAAGTGAACGGACCTTTCGAAATAAAAAATATATTTTGAAGGACCCACAGAAGTATGGACTTAAAAAAAATATATTCAAAGATAAACAAAAGAGTGGATTTCAAAGATTACTGAAACTTCGATTAAAAATATATATTTTAAGGATAAAATTTAAATGGATTTTCAAAATATATTTTTTCAAGGATTAACAGAAGCGTGGATTTTTAAAGGAATATTTTTTCAAGGACTAGTTAAGCGTTGATTTCTTAAAGAATATTTTTCAAAGGACCGATAAAAGGCATGGATTTTTTAAAGAATATTTTTTCAAGAAGCGTGGATTTTTTAAAGAATATTTTTTCAAGAAGCGTGGATTTTTTAAAGAATATTTTTTCAAGAAGCGTGGATTTTTTAAAGAATATTTTTTCAAGAAGCGTGGATTTTTTAAAGAATATTTTTTCAAGAAGCGTGGATTTTTTAAAGAATATTTTTTCAAGAAGCGTGGATTTTTTAAAGAATATTTTTTCAAGAAGCGTGGATTTTTTAAAGAATATTTTTCCAAGAAGCGTGGATTTTTTAAAGAATATTTTTTCAAGAAGCGTGGATTTTTTAAAGAATATTTTTTCAAGAAGCGTGGATTTTTTAAAGAATATTTTTTCAAGAAGCGTGGATTTTTTAAAGAATATTTTTTCAAGAAGCGTGGATTTTTTAAAGAATATTTTTTCAAGAAGCGTGGATTTTTTAAAGAATATTTTTTCAAGAAGCGTGGATTTTTTAAAGAATATTTTTTCAAGAAGCGTGGATTTTTTAAAGAATATTTTTTCAAGAAGCGTGGATTTTTTAAAGAATATTTTTTCAAGAAGCGTGGATTTTTTAAAGAATATTTTTCAAGAAGCGTGGATTTTTTAAAGAATATTTTTTCAAGAAGCGTGGATTTTTTAAAGAATATTTTTTCAAGAAGCGTGGATTTTTTAAAGAATATTTTTTCAAGAAGCGTGGATTTTTTAAAGAATATTTTTTCAAGAAGCGTGGATTTTTTAAAGAATATTTTTTCAAGAAGCGTGGATTTTTTAAAGAATATTTTTTCAAGAAGCGTGGATTTTTTAAAGAATATTTTTTCAAGAAGCGTGGATTTTTTAAAGAATATTTTTTCAAGAAGCGTGGATTTTTTAAAGAAAATATTTTAAAGAAGCGTGCATTTTTTAAAGAATATTATTTCAAGAAGCGTGGATTTTTTAAAGAATATTTTTTCAAGAAGCGTGGATTTTTTAAAGAATATTTTTTCAAGAAGCGTGGATTTTTTAAAGAATATTTTTTCAAGAAGCGTGGATTTTTTAAAGAATATTTTTTCAAGAAGCGTGGATTTTTTAAAGAATATTTTTTCAAGAAGCGTGGATTTTTTAAAGAATATTTTTTCAAGAAGCGTGGATTTTTTAAAGAATATTTTTTCAAGAAGCGTGGATTTTTTAAAGAATATTTTTTCAAGAAGCGTGGATTTTTTAAAGAATATTTTTTCAAGAAGCGTGGATTTTTTAAAGAATATTTTTCAAGAAGCGTGGATTTTTTAAAGAATATTTTTTCAAGAAGCGTGGATTTTTTAAAGAAGCGTGGATTTTTTAAAGAATATTTTTTCAAGAAGCGTGGATTTTTTAAAGAATATTTTTTTCAACGTGGATTTTTTATAATGATCGGTTTTTTAAGCGTGGACCAAAAATATTTTTTCAAGAAGCGTGGATTTTTTAAAGAATATTTTTTCAAGAAGCGTGGATTTTTTAAAGAATATTTTTTCAAGAAGCGTGGATTTTTTAAAGAATATTTTTTTAAGAAGCGTGGATTTTTTAAAGAATATTTTTTTAAGAAGCGTGGATTTTTTAAAGAATATTTTTTCAAGAAGCGTGGATTTTTTAAAGAATATTTTTTCAAGAAGCGTGGATTTTTTAAAGAATATTTTTTCAAGAAGCGTGGATTTTTTAAAGAATATTTTTTCAAGAAGCGTGGATTTTTTAAAGAATATTTTTTCAAGAAGCGTGGATTTTTTAAAGAATATTTTTTCAAGAAGCGTGGATTTTTTAAAGAATATTTTTTCAAGAAGCGTGGATTTTTTAAAGAATATTTTTTCAAGAAGCGTGGATTTTTTAAAGAATATTTTTTCAAGAAGCGTGATTTTTTCAAGAAGGATTTTTTAAAGAATATTTTTTAGACGTGGATTTTTTAAAGAATATTTTTTATAAGAAGCGTGGATTTTTTAAAGAACCAATACAAGGCGTGGATTTTTTAAAGAATATTTTTTCAAGGCGTGGATTTTTAAAGACCAATACAAGGCGTGGATTTTTTAAAGAATACCAATACAAGGCGTGGATTTTTTAAAGAATATTTTTTCAAGAAGCGTGGATTTTTTAAAGAATAAAAACAATACAAGGCGTGATTTTTTTAAAGAATATTTTTCAAGGATTAACACAAATTAGGCGTGGATTTTTAAAGGACCAATACAAGGCATGGTTTTTTAAAGGACCAATACAAGGCATGGATTTTTGAAGGACCAATACAAGGCGTAGATTTTTGAAGGACCAATACAAGGCATGGATTTTCAAAAGAATATTTTTTTTGAAAATTACGAAAGACGTGAATTTTTTAAGGACCAATACAAGGAATGGATTTTAAAGGACCAATACAAGGCGTGGATTTTTAAAGGATCAATACAAGGCATGGATTTTTAAAGGACCAATACAAGGCATGGATTTTTAAAGGACCAATACAAGGCATGGATTTTTAAAGGACCAATACAAGGCATGGATTTTTGAAGGACCAATACAAGGCATGGATTTTCAAAAGAATATTTTTTTGAAAATTACGAAAGACGTGAATTTTTTAAAGGACCAATACAAGGCTTGTATTTTTAACGAATATTTTTTCGAAGATTACGAAGGGTTTGGATTTTTTAAAAAATATTTTTTCTTAAATTACGAAAGGCGTGGATTTTTTAAAGAATATTTTTTCTAAAATTACGAATGGCGTGGATTTTTAAAGAATATTTTTTCTAAAATTATGAATGGCGTGGATTTTTAAAGAATATTTTTTCCGAAAATTACGAATGGCGTGGATTTTTTATATTGATTACAAAAGCTTATATTTTTGTGACTATTTACTCCAGCCCTTTAACATTTACTATAACATTTCTCAAATGTATTTCTTATATCCCGAGGAGTATTTATTTATAATATTATTCGTAACCGCTGATGGGAAAAACATATTCAAAGCAATTTAAGTAAAACAACAACAACAATGCCATGACTGTGTCTTGTGAAAGTATAGCCACTCTCAAATACCATTGCCAATTTTCAACATCAAATCTTTTTGTCTCTACAAAAAACACATCTCAGACGACATAAAAAACAACAACAACAAAAAAGCAGATTAAATAAATAGCCAAAACGTTTTTGGGCACTGAATTGCATCCGTTTGTGTCAACCGGTTAATCGCCTGCCCAACTGCATTAGTAGTCCTCCACAGATGTATTCCTGCAGGTCATAATGTTGACTTTACTTTGGATTTTCTTTAATAGTAGGTATTTTCTAAACACTTTAGCTGAAATATTTTTAAGTGCAAATGATTGATTAATCAGCTTAAGATAGACGGATAACTACGTGAGCAAAACGAATTGAAAGTGTGGAAAAAGAGCTGCTGTAGAAAAACTTTGTATGGAAAATTAGTTATGAAGAAAAACAGCAGTTCATCCGGTTAAAAATAGCCGAATATGAAATCGCTTAAAAATAAATGATGAAAACGCTCCTTTATTAAAAAATAAATTATAAAAGAACTTTCAATCTCAAATGGAATTTTCCAACCCCAAACCATAACCCTATTTAGTTGTAGTTTTGTAAGCGACGATTTTAATGTGAAATATTGGCTCGTTTCAGGCAATTTTATATCAATTTAAAAATTCTGTTCGTCTGGCTGATCAATACTTTTACAAAGCCTCCGAAGATGGATCAAACCCTTCAGGTACCCCTCCAACAGAGTTTCAATATTTTGAAAATTGTAAATCCAATTTTTACTGTATGGAAAGTCCGATTCGATTTAAATTTAGAACATCGTATTTTTAACAGACCTAGACCAAATTCGGACCAATCCTTCTGGTACCGTCGCTAAGTTTTAGAATGTAAAATTTCGTGGTGCTAGAGTCATAACTCTTGGACTCTAGAACCACTAAGAAAACAGGCTGACCGAAATCGAACCTACATAAAGCCAGTAAGGAAAGTAGTAAAGTCGGACGGGGCCAACTATATAAAACCCTTCACCACTTTGTGTATATTCAAAAGATGGAATCCTAACAGACTTCGCATTTTTGAAGGACCATTAAGAAGAAATTAAACATGTCATTCTGAAACCAATAATAAATTTTGTTCATTGCTATTTTACAATAGGATAAAATTAGAAAATATCGAAATCTAAACCGATTTCATCGAAACTTGTCACATGTTAGGTTACACTTATTTCAGTGTTTTGTGCATTCGACCATATTTTGAGTTCTTCATTTACTTATAAATCCAAATTCGTGCAAATTGTAGGATATATAGGGAATTTTCGCACCATGTACATAAAATCGGCCGAAAATATATATGGGAGCTATATCTAAATCTGAGCCGATTTCCACGAAACCTAACACACTTCATTCTAGACCTAAATCATTACGCTGTGCCAAATGTCGTGCAAATCAAAGGAAATAATGTAACTTTGATACACCATTTACCTAAAATCGGACGAAAATATATATGGGAGCTATATCTAAATCTGAACCGATTTTCAGGAAACTTAGCATTTCAGGAAACTTAGGAAATTTCGTGCAAATCGAAGGATATATACGGACTTTGGTGCACCATTTACCTAAAATCGGACGAAAATATATATGGGAGCTATATCTAAATCTGAACCGATTTTCAGGAAACTTGACACACATCATTCTAGACCTAATTCATTACGCTGTGCCAAATTTCGTGCAAATCGAAAGATATATAGGGACTTTGGTGCACCATTTACAATAAATCGGACGAAAATATATATGGGAGCTATATCTAAATCTGAACCGACTTTCAGGAAACTTGGCACACATCATTCTAGACCTAAATCATTAGGCTGTACCAAATTTCGTGCAAATCGAAAGATATATAGGGTCCGTTTACATTAAATATATATATATGGGAGCTATATCTAAATCTGAACTTATTTTCCCCAATTTAAATAAGGTTCGTCCTTGGGCCAAATAAGTGACCTATGCCAAATTTCATCCAATTCGGATCATAAATGCGACCTGTACTTTGTTTACAATTTAACGTCTACAGACGGACGGACGGACGGACATGGATAAATCGACTCAGAAAATGATTCTATGCATATTCTCAAAAGGAACCATGTGTATATCTCGATTCCTTTTGCCTGTTACGAACATATGCACAAAGACATAATACCCTGTACCACAGTGAAGGGTATAAAAATGGGAGGGTATAGGAGTAATGTTTCCAATTGATGTATGATTTGTTTCTGACCTTAAAAAACTTCTGATCAGGTTTGAAAAAAATTTAACAAGTTCATAAATGTGATATAAATATCCATGGTATAACTATTTATATTTGCTAATAAATCATGTGAATATTTTAGTTAATTTGATTTGCAAAATTTCAAAATTATTAAAAAAGTGATAATTACCCACAGAAACGTGTTAAAAATTACGAAATATGAAATTTGCAAAATTTTAATCCACAACCTAATACATTTATTTTGCCATAAATCATCTTTGACATATAACTTAAGCAGCAGATCATTGAAATGAAAGTTCATAAATCAAAAATGAAAATTAGATTTTCACCAAATTCTATATTCTACAAAAACAAAAAACGCGGAACAACTTTTCCAAATCAAACCACAACAAAAAAATATTTTCTCTCTCACGAGAGTCTTGTGTGTATGAGTATCTTTCAGGAAATTCCAAATCTAGGTCATATAATTTACGCAAGGATCCACACGGTCTCGGCGACAAAAAGCGATGCCAAACACAATTCAACAGGTTTCTTCTCAATTGTTTGACCCACAAAAATTGACAACTAGGCGGAAAGTTGTGTTGGCAACTTCAACGCGATGTGTGACAAAAAAACCGCCAATTGCCGTTTAAACTTCTTCTTCATCACGACTACCATCAACAACCAGTATTTCCAATATTTTGTATTTAATGAAATTTATATATCTATAACTAGTCAGACATATATGGCGGGGTAAATATTAGTAGCGAAATAGTTTAATAATTATGGCATCGACGACTTTACGAAACGAAAACAAAACAAACTTGACCATGGTCAATGTGAACTGAACATCTGTGAGCGGCTTAGCAGCTGGCTGAAGAAGAAAGTGAGTGGTCCTGTGCAGCTGTTGTGGAAATTAAAGTTTGTGTGTGTGATATTGGTAATGAAGAGCTTATAATGTACACTATAAAGAACTCTAAAATTAAAATAGAAGGGGCTTATGAGAAATGTTGGCCAAATGAAAAAATATTCCTTAAAAATTCACGACTATTTTTTCTGAAGGCGGTGGCCAAATGAAAAAAATATTCCTTAAAAATCCACGCCTATTTTTTCTGAAGGCGGTGGCCAAATGAAAAAAATATTCCTTAAAAATCCACCCCTATTTTTTCTGAAGGCGGTGGCCAAATGAAAAAAATATTCCTTAAAAATCCACGCCTATTTTTTCTGGAGGCGGTGGCCAAATGAACAAAATATTCCTTAAAAATCCACGCCTATTTTTTCTGAAGGCGGTGGCCAATTGAAAAAAAAAAATATTCCTTAAAAATCCACGCCTATTTTTTCTGAAGGCGGTGGCCAAATGAAAAAAAAATATTCCTTAAAAATCCACGCCTATTTTTTCTGAAGGCGGTGGCCAAATGAAAAAATATTCCTTAAAAATCCACGCCTATTTTTTCTGGAGGCGGTGGCCAAATGAAAAAAATATTCCTTAAAAATCCACGCCTATTTTTTCTGAAGGCGGTGGCCAATTGAAAAAAAAAATATTCCTTAAAAATCCACGCCTATTTTTTCTGAAGGCGGTGGCCAAATGAAAAAAAATATTCCTTAAAAATCCACGCCTATTTTTCCTGAAGGCGGTGGCCAAATTAAAAAAATATTCCTTCAAAATCCACGCCTATTTTTCCTGAAGGCGGTGGCAAAAAGAAAAAATATTCCTTAAAAATCCACGCCAATTTTTCCTGAAAGCGGTGGCAAAATGAAAAAAAATGCCTTAAAAATCCACGCTTATTTTTCCTGAAGGCGGTGGCCAATTAAAAAAATATTCTTTAAAAATCCACGCCTATTTTTTGTAAGGGGGTGCCAAATGAAAAAAATATTGCTTAAAAACAATTTACCCCTTTTTTTGAAAGCAGAGTCCACCTGGCTCAACCTGGTGATGGCAGTGAAGGCAGTGAAGGCCCCATTATATATATATATATATATATATTATATATATGCGATTTCAAAGGCCTTGGTGGAAGGTGCAAATCTGAGACCTCATTTAGCGGTCCCCAAAAAAAAAATTTTGGAGGATTCCTCGCTTGTTTCACTTACGTAGGTCTTTTATAATAAAAAATTTTGCGATAGTCAATTAAAATAATGAAAGAAAAATGTCTTCTGGTCCATAATGACGAATATTGAATATTTTCTATAAAGAAGACCTTCAGTTCTTTTATGAAGAAAACCTGAACCTCTTCTTCTGGGAAGAAAACCTTCTGCTCTTCTATGAAGACCTCCGGGTCTTTAATGAAGAAGACCAACTGGTCTTCAAGGAGGAAACCCTTTGGGCCTTCTATGACGAATACTTTCTGGCCTGTCTCCTATAATAAATATCCCAGCTCTCCTATAAATAAGTATTCCAGCTCTTCTTTGAAGAAGAAGACCTTCAGCTCTTTCATGAAGAAGAAGACCTTCAGCTCTTCTATGAAGAAGAAGTCCTTTAGATCTTCTTTGAAGAAGAAGACCGTCAGCTCTTCTATGAAAAAGAAGACCTTCAGCTCTTCTTTGAAGAAGAAGACCGTCAGCTCTTCTATGAAAAAGAAGACCTTCAGCTCTTTTATGAAGAATAAGTCCTTCAGCTCTTCTATGAAGAAGAAGAAGTCCTTCAGCTCTTCTATGAAGAAGAATAAGTCCTTCAGCTCTTCTATGAAGAAGAAGTCCTTCAGCACTTCTATGAAGAAGAAGTCCTTCAGCTCTTCTATGAAGAAGAATATCTTCAGATATTCTATGAAGAAGAAGACTTTCAGCTCTTCTATGAAGAAGATGACCTTCAGCTCTTCTTCTTCTTAGTCAAGCCTTGGTTAAGAAATCTTGGCGGGAAATAACAAAATGTTACTGGATGATAGGTCAAGATATATATCCCCTTTTTCTAAAGCCCTCACTTGTTCTATATACCTAAGTATTTTGAAGATAAAAATTTTCTGATCCTAAATTAGAAGATTAACTGCTCTTTGTCAATGTAACGAAATAACTTCTGGCTTTTTTATAAATATACATTTTGGTCCGTAATGTTCTTCTATGAAGAAGACCTCCAGCTCTTCTATGAGGAAAATCTACCGATCTTCTATGAAAAAGACCTTCTGTACTCTTTAGAGAAAACGTTATGGTCTTCTATACAGAAGACCTTTTCTATGAAGAAGCTGACTTTCAGTTCTTCTATGTAGAAGCTTACGTTCAGCTATTCTATGAAGAAGTTGACCTTCAGCTCTCTATTAAAAAGACCTCCATCGCTTCTATTAAGAAGATCTCCAACTCTTCTATTAAGAAGACCTTAAACTCTGTGACGAAGAAAAACATCAGCTCTAATATGAATAAGACCTCCAGAAGATCTATGAAGAAGACATTCTGTTCTTCTATATCTTCAGTTCTTCTGTGAAGAAGAAGACCTTACGATATTCTATAAATAATAAGAAATTCAGCCTTTCAATTTGGAATTATGTGACCTTCAGATATTTACTTAAGAATATGCAAACACAACATTAGGGAAAGATTATACAGCAAGATACCTTAATAAGTGCTCAATAATAGTAAAGGATTATAAAATAAGAGATATTGTGAACTTCCATGAGTAAGACCTTCGGGCCTTTCAGAAAAAATAGGTTTTGGGCGTCTTGGAAAAATAAAATCTTCCCGTCTTCTATGAAGGAGAAAACCTTGAGGTATATCTTAAAGAACAACAATTTCCGATTTTCTTGGAGGAGAAGCCCTTCTTGTATTTTTTGAAGAATAGGACTTTCTGGTCTTCTTAAAACCGCGTCCGTTTTATAAGAAGAAGACTGATAGTATTCTATAAAGAAGATTACATCTATACAAACGATTTTTACCTCTTCTTTTAAAAAGTAAATGGCCTTCAGCTTTTTTAAAAGAGGTGCTGAGAATTTTCTTACAAAAAATCCTACCTGTTGTTTAGAGAATACTAATTTTTCTTTACAACCTCCACAAATCTTCAAACATCTGGAAGCTGTCTCTTCAACTTTTACATCTCACAAATATTCCTCCTTTTGGTTATAGCGCACTTGCCTAAAAAAATTGCAATGTGTCTCTTATATCTGCCGCTGAAAAAAGCTACTGGTGGGCTGACTGCCGCATACTAGCTCCTTTGTAAAAGGAAAAAAATCAAGTTTTTCATGGCGATTTTTCACATGGCCTTACTTTCATTGCAAATAAATGTAATGTTTACAACAAATTCAGCGATTAATCTCAATGAAAACAACGACAGCAACAACAAACTTGCGACAATGGCTTTAGGAAGTTGTTTGAAGAGAAAAAAAGTAAAGTTGTGAAGGTGTTTGGAAAAAGTTAAATATCTTTCAAATAACAATTACCTGTAAGAGGAAAATTGGGTATCTCATAAAATTAATCGTTGTTCGGAATTTAACAGATTTTATTGTAAAGGTGTGTTATATTGTAATTGAAATGTAATAGCTTAAAGAAATATTTATTTAAAAAAACGGCCTAAAAAATACCACTCACATCTGTAGCTTGATTTTTTCCTTGTAATTTTTTTAATACTAAGAAGCAATGCATGTTTCAGCCCATTCATGAAAACGTGAATCGATTTCTTTTAGTTGTATTCCTTCTTTCAATGTCGAGTTCATGACATTTGAGCTCATTGAACCGAACATAAAAACATGTTTTGCTTAGAAAAATTTACATATTATTACAATTGGCAAAAGAGAAAATCAAATAAGGCTTTTGAAGCATGCTATGCTTCAGTAGTTCGGAAATAAGGTATTACCTAAAACGGCTAATATTGCAAACAAAATTGGAGGCGCATTTGTTCAAAATATTATGGCATACGTCCTGCCCCCTAATTTAAATATTTAAAACAATTACTTATATAATTTAATTGTAGCATGACTCACAACCGCGTATTATTTTTTATATTATTTTTGTTAAGGCTTGATCGACAGAAGTCCAAATTCGTAACTGATTTTTTTTTATTTATGTACGAATCTAAATAGTTTTAGCAAAAATATTTGTAATTCTCCCAAATTAAATTCTAAATAATACCGAAATGTGTCAAAATCTATAATATTTTCTTCACCGTCCAAAACTTAAAATAACAAATTACACTTCGGTTGGGACATTTTTCAAAATAACGAAAAGGGGCGCTACAATTGTATGAGAGCTATACTAAAATGTATTACCAAATTGCAATACCAATATCTCCTTTTAAACAATCCAGACAATTTTTTCTAAAGAAAAACTATTTTTTTTAAATTCCACGTCAATTTTTTATATCTCCAAATCGTCGCAAATTTTTCTGAAAAAACAATATTTCTTAAAAAAATACGCCTAATTATCTGGAGGCCGTAGCCCACAAATCCTCGGCATATTTAAAAAAAAAATATTTTTTTAAAACTTACGCTTATTTTTCTGGAGGCCCCAAATCAATGTCAATTTAATCATTTTTTTAATATACGTTATTTTTTTGATCCTAATCAAGGCCAATTTTTCTGAAAACCAAATTTTCTTCAAAAATTCAACATCAATTTTTCTGGAGTCCATACAACTAACGCCACGCCAATTTTAATGACGGTTTTCCTGGAGGTTATAGACCAAGACCGACGCCTATTTTTCGGGAGCCATAGACCCAAATATCCCTGTCTGTTTTTCTGAGCACAAATATTCATTAAAAAATTTACACCTATTTTTCAGTAACCCTAGCCCGAATTGCATGCCAATTTTTCTCTATTGGAAAATATTTCTTAAAAAATCCATGCCTAATACTATTCAAAAGTTCACGCCTTAATTTACTTAATTTTACATAAAGATCGCGCCTCTTTCAGATAAAAATTCCTCTAAAAATCCAAGCCTATTTTTCTCAAAAAAATGTTCCTTAAAAATCCCGACTTTTTTCTGAAAAAAAATCCTTAAAAATTGAGGAAAAATATTCTTTAAAAAATCCACGCCATTGAAAAAAAAATTCTTTAAGGGAACCCCACCCATTCAAGATTTTAATTTTTCAAGATTTTCAATGGGCTGGTAAATCAATACCAATGCTTGTTAAGGTTTGTAACTTTCAACATATATACTTAAAGATTTAAATTAGAAGAAAAATAATTTACAAAAAATTTTTGTTATTGTTTTGTTGTTGTTTTTTGTAATTAAAGAAAAGTCCTTATTTTTGATGGCGGGCATGATAAATCCTTACTCGGAATCATCGAAATCCTAAAAATTCCAACGGTGTTAGAAGGAGTACATGTCTGGCTCTCGTATGAACTAGGATTATTGACTTCGCTACAAAATTAACAAAATGGTGGATCTTTGAAAAAATATTTTTGGAAAATCGCCGATTTTTTACCAAAACCCAAGTTAAAAAATAAGGAAGATCTTCACCGATTGGCTTTATCCTAGTTCATACGATAGCTATACACTCACAGAGAAACGTATACAAATTTGAAGTCGATTGGGTTATAAGTTTTTGAGTTATCGTGCCCGCCATTCGCAAGAAAATGTTTAGAGAAAAACGCGTTTAAAGTTTGAGAAGCCCTTCAGCCGTCACTTGATGCTGACACAATAAATCGGCTATATCTTCAAGAGTTCTTGAGATTTTCATTCAGATTTTCATCCCCGAGAATGGGAGGGTCCACTTAAAAAATCCACGCCATTGAAAAAATTTTTCTTTAAAAAATCCACGCCTAATTTTATGGGGTCCATAGCCGAGGCATTGAAAACATTTTTCTTTAAAAAATCCACGCCTAATTTTGTGGGGTCCATAGCCAAGGCATTGAAAAAATTTTTCTTTAAAAAATCCACGCTTAATTTTATGGGGTCCATAGCCGAGGCATTGAAAAAATTTTTCTTTAAAAAATCCACGCCTAATTTTATGGGGTCCATAGCCGAGGCATTGAAAAAAATTTTCTTTAAAAAATCCACGCCTAATTTTATGAGGTCCATAGCCGAGGCATTGAAAAAATTTTTCTTTAAAAAATCCACGCCTAATTTTATGGGGTCCATAGCCGAGGCATTGAAAAAAAAATTTCTTTAAAAAATCCACGCCTAATTTTATGGGGTCCATAGCCGAGGCATTGAAAAAATTTTTCTTTCAAAAATCCACGCCTAATTTTATGGGGTCCATAGCCGAGGCATTGAAAAAAAATTTCTTTAAAAAATCCACGCCTAATTTTATGGGGTCCATAGCCGAGGCATTGAAAATATATTCCTTTAAAAAATCCACGCCTATTTTTCTGAAGTCCACAGACAAGGCATTGAAAAAATGTTCCTTTAAACAATCCACGCCTATTTTTCCGAAGTCCACAGACAAGGCATTAAAAAAATGTTCCTTTAAAAAATCCACGCCTATTTTTCTGAAGTCCACAGACAAGGCATTGAAAAAATGTTCCTTTAAAAAATCCACGCCTATTTTTCTGAAGTCCATAGACAAGGCATTGAAAAAATGTTCCTTTAAAAAATCCACGCCTATTTTTCTGAAGTTGAAAAAATATTTCTTTTAAAAAATCCACGTCTATTTTTCTAAAGTTCCTTGGCATTGAAAAATATTCTTTAAAAAATCCACCATTTTTCTGTATATATTTATATTTTTCCAAATATTATCACATAAACCACCACACACTTTTCCAGATGACATATTACTTATTACGATTCTCTCTCTCTTCATTTCTTCTTGCATTTCAGGAAAACGTCACGCTTTGGTGTTGCCATTAATATCCATAATCCGTTGACATTGTTCCAAGGTGGTTTCAGCAGTAAGCGTGATACTGTTTTCATCGTGCATGGCTTCAATGGGACGGCCACCGATAAACATTTGCAGTTTTTAAGGGATGGTTAGTGAGTAAACTTTAAGCCACAATGGCTATCACTGATGCGTGATATATATTTCAAATTAGCTAAACAAAATAACTGTCATTATTTTTTCATTAATTTAACAAATAAACAACTTTTTTTTTTTTTGAAATGATGATGGCTAACCATTAAAAATTTACGATTTTTTCTATGATTTTTATTAAAGCATATCTATCGAGAGATTTTAATGTCATTACCGTCGACTGGAGGCCATTGACTGAATATCCATGCTATTTGCAATCGTTGATAAATACACGATTGACAGCTCAGTGTACGGCCCAGGTAGGATGATCATTAATTAAAAAATGAAAATAGTGAAATTTATTAAATAAAATATATAATAACAAAATAAATCTTTTTTAGATGTATTCATTCCTCACACATTATGGTGCGGCCAGAGAGAAAATCACCTGTGTTGGCCACTCATTGGGCGCCCATATTTGTGGTATGGTCAGTAATCATTTGAATGTGAAGCAATATCGCATTATTGGTCTTGATCCGGCTAGACCTTTGATAGAACGCAAGAAAAGTAATCAGTTTCGCTTGTCATTGGATGATGCCAATGTCATTCAAGTGATACACACCAATGCCGGATATTTGGGACAGCAAGAAAATACCGGCCATTTGAATTATTGTGTAAATGGTGGAAGAATTCAGCCATACTGTAAGGGTAGTCCGATAAGTAAGTAAAACATATTGTCCTAATAAAAATTATTTTTAATTAATTAATATCCTTCTATCTCCACAGGACGATCCCGCTGTTCCCACTTTTTAAGCATATGCTATCTGGCATCGGCCGTTTTTAAACATCGCCGCTATTTGGGTGTACCCTGTCCGAATGGTTGTGTAGATGTAACGGGTCCCAAACGATTACCGGTATCAAGTGCTAATCCCTTCAGTGCAATATCACAAATTCGTGAATACTATTTGGGAAATGATGCGCCAGACAAGTGAGAAAAACTTTTGCTTTAATAGTTTTCTTCAAATATTTCTTAAATCAATTTAAATAATTTTTTTCATGTCCAGTGCCCAAGGTTGCGTTTGCATCGATGTGCCGTTTGCCAGACATTGTCCCTTCAGTGAAGTGACGTAGCCGGGATTTTAAAACTAGTATTAATAGAGTTAAAAAATAACAGACTTCCATTGACATATTGTACCATGCTAATTGTAATTGTTTTAAGTATTTTTCCATATTATTTGTTAATGTTATTTAAATAGTCTAATTTTATTTATTTTAATATATTTAAAGAAATAAAAATAAGAATTACAATATTAAATAAAAATAACCAAAAATATGTTTTTGTAATAGAAATTCAAAAAATAGAAATAAAAAATACAACCTATTAAAATAATTCTCAAAGGTTCCTAGACATTAAAAAAATATTCCTTTAAAAAATCCACACCTATTTTTCTGAAGTTCCTAGGCATTGAAAAAAAAATGCCTTTAAAAAATCCACGCCTATGTTTCTGAAGTTCCTAGGTATTGAAAAAATATTCCTTTAAAAAATCCACGCCTGTTTCTGAAGTTCCTAGGCATTGAAAAAATATTCCTTTAAAAAATCCACGCCTGTGTTTCTGAAGTTCCCAGGCATTGAAAAAATATTCCTTTAAAAAATCCACGCCTATGTTTCTGAAGTTCCTATGCATTGAAAAAATATTCCTTTAAAACGCAATGAAAAAATATTCCTTTAAAAAATCCACGTCTATTTTTCTTAAGTTCCTAGGCATTGAAAAAATATTCCTTTAAAAATCCACGCCTATTTTACTGAAGTTCCTAGACATTAAAAAAATATTCCTTTAAAAAATCCACACCTATTTTTCTGAAGTTCCTAGGCATTGAAAAAATATTCCTTTAAAAAATCCACACCTATTTTTCTGAAGTTCCTAGGCATTAAAAAAATATTCCTTTAAAAAATCCACGCCTATGTTTCTGAAGTTCCTAGACATTGAAAAAATATTCCTTTAAAAAATCCACGCCTGTTTATGAAGTTCCTAGGCATTGAAAAAATATTCCTTTAAAAAATCCACGCCTGTTTTTGAAGTTCCTAGGCATTGAAAAAATATTCCTTTAAAAAATCCACGCCTGTTTCTGAAGTTCCTAGGCATTGAAAAAATATTCCTTTAAAAAATCCAAGCCTGTTTCTGAAGTTCCTAGGCATTGAAAAAATATTCCTTTAAAAAATCCACGCCTATGTTTCTGAAGTTCCTAGGCATTGAAAAAATATTCCTTTAAAAAATCCACGCCTATGTTTCTGAAGTTCCTAGGCATTGAAAAAATTTTCTTGTAAAAAATTCTCGCCTATTTTTCTGAAGTTCCTAGTCATTGAAAAAATTTTCTTGTAAAAAATCCACGCCTATTTTTCTGAAGTTCCTAGGCATTGAAAAAAAATTCCTGTAGAAAATCCACACCTATTTTTCTGAAGTTCCTAGGCATTGAAAAATGTTTCCTTTAAAAAATTCACGCCTATTTTTCTGAAATTCATAGGCATTGAAAAAATATTCCCTTAAAAAATCCACGCCTATTTTTCTGAAATTCATAGGCTTTGAAAAGCATATTCTTTCAAAATCCACGACTGTTTTACTGAAATCCACGAATGTTTTACTGTATTGAAAAACGATTTTTCTTAAATTCATAGGTATTGAAAAAATATACCTTCAAAATCCCTGCCTTTTTTCTGTTGGTCTTGACAAAATATTCTTTAGAAAGCCACGACTATTTTTTGAAGGCCATAGACTATGAAAAAATAATTCCTTAAAAATTCACGCCCATTCTGCAGAAGGTCATTGGCATTGAAAAAATCATTTCTTAAAGAATACACGCCTATTCTCTTATGTTTATAGACATTGATAAATATAATATTTACAAAATTCACATCTATCATTCCTTAACTTCTTAGTCATTAAATAATAATCATATGCTTCGTTAGTACTCGTCATACCTGTTAGTAGGTGGACGGCGTGAAGAACCCTCCCTACATTGGTTATATCAGCAGTCAGGTTAAAATGTTTCAAATCAAATTCCAGACAAAAAAATTCAAAGGCGCCAAATGAACGAACGTTGAGTAAACGTCATGGTATGGGGTGACTAACTTGTGGGACCATGGACCGATGCAAACAAAATAATAAGAATTATATTATCCGGTTTTTGTGGATAATAAGGCCTATACTGTTGAAGAAGTTATTTCGAGCATGACGGTGAACAGATTTTTCAATAAACGCTGAGGCTAGTATGAAGTCCCGACTTCAATCCAGACATAATATTAAATTGTGAGATGTTGGGGTCAAATCCGCTGATTTGATAAAAAATTATATTTAAATAAAATGTTGGACATTTTGTCAAGGGAAGGGTGGTCCGAAATTCACTACAATCGATCTTGTTGAACAAATATCAAATCCTTGTTGTGCATATTCCACTTTATTAGGAACGTATATGGTCCGATGCCACTTGAGTCTAAAACTCACATTTAGATTTTATGTCTTATCAACATGTATGCCTTTTAAATAAAGGTGGTGTAATTGTGAGACCACCATTTTGTACTTTTAAAAGGTGAGACAAAACCCAGTGGTACTTTTTTGCTTTTTGACTCAAAGTCATTTAGCCGGAAGTAGGAGTATTAAATCGTTAGGATCAAAAAATTATGACCCATCTGTTTCGAAATCCATTTGTATATATTAATCGGACTTTAGGGAGCTTTTTAAAGATTATTTCCCAACTTTGAGTTGAGAATTAGGATGTTTGTTCTTCACCCATATGCCGACTAAAGGAAACCCCTAAATTGTTGTGTTGCTAGGACGGAACAAGTCCTGTTTAGAGGCCGGTCGGGCATCGCTTTGAAATTTCTATCACAGATAGTCATAAGTCCCTGATTTTAACGATATAGTTAATATTGAACACAATAACTATATTAAAATTTACTTCTTCAATAATAGTACAATTACGTTCTCATAATCAGGACTTCAATTGCATTGAAAAAGAACCATATTGCCTCAAGGAAATTATAAAAAGCATGGGAAAATACATGTGGCTCAACGGAATATTGGAAAACCATATCTCCGGATGGATACGAAACAAGTATACCATTGTAATCAGTGGGCCTAGAACTATTACTTATGTTCAAAAAGGTTTGCGTCCGGGCCGAAGGCTTGACAACAATGAAGTACCGATTTTCGGTAGGATTTTATTGGTAAATATACTTTTATACCCAAACCAGATCGACATACATACTGTGTGCCCCTCCCATCAAAAAGAATTGTCTGTGAAAAAAATATGAAAGAATTTAATATTGAAATTTGAAAAAAAAAAGAATTCAAATGTCTTACCGTTGATATCCATGTTTTCGAATCGCGGCGACTCACTTGATGCAACGAATTAACATAAACCGGAACACGAAACTTCAAATTATGTAATCATATTTTAAACGAACGCGACGGACGACTTTTAACGATTATTGAAAACTACGACACATTAATTATTTGTTCCTTTAACCGAATTTTTAAAAACCGAACGCGATACTTATACCGACACGAGATAATCGAAGTAATCTTTTTTCTTGCAACTTTCATTTGGAAAGAAAGGATTTAAAATTTTAGCACACACATTAATTAGTTTGAAAAATTTTTTGTTCAAAATCTTGAATTTTTTATTTTCCAATATTTTTATATTTTTCAAATATTTGTTGCAGCTTTATGAACTTTAAGACATTGTTTTGTATGTAACATCATTCCCGGAATAGTCTTACAAATCAAGTAAAGTAATTTAACCAAATCTTTGTATTTCCCCAGGAAGCACTAAATTTTCATGCCGCCTTTTGTTACAAATAACAAAATCGAACTTGCACACCAAAAATTCTTGTTTGAACAAACATGTCTGCCGCAAGAAAAAAGAAGCCAACAATGAAATGGCACAAAACCCGTTAGTCGAGAACAAGTATTATTTTATGTTGATTTTTCTATAGTTTAAAGTTATATTTAATATTGAAATTTATTTTTCAAATGTACCACACACTATTCTTAACACTTTTCCACAGTTTTTATATTTTAAAATATAATAAAACATTAAAAATCTTGTTAAAACAAAAGCGCACAACCAACACGATCGAAACGAAGAAAAACAATAACAGATGTAGTTGAGAGGCTGTTGATAACTCATTTATCGATAATAGTGATGTATGTCAATGGGAGTTTGGTAACGATTACCTGTTGCTCTGAAATTTAAAGCTTTTGTTTTTGACTGCTTCCAATATGAATAAACAATATAATTAATTTAGATTTTTTTGTCGCTTTGAAATTTAAAGCTGAAGACGGCACATGAATGAATTGTATGCATTTTTAATTAAATTATTATATTTTATTTAATAAAAATTTAAGATCAGTAATTTTAAATTATTCACTGCCTTTATTTTTTTACCGTTATGATTTGGATTTTTGTTAATTTTTTATGATTAATTGTTGTTGGTAATTTTTACAGAGAAGGGACGAATGAAACAAATGTTTTTACACATTATTTAAAAACGGCTTTTTGTTTTTGACTGCTTCCATTATGAATAAACAATATAATTGGTTTGAAGAATTTTTTAAATTAGATTTTTTAGCTTACATATTTTTTTACATTTGAATGTATGATTTTTTATCTTAATTTTTTTACATTTGAATTTATGTTTCCCTTCATATATTTATTAAAATACGGAAATAAATATATATTTTCCATTTTTATTGCACTTCACTTCCGTTGGATCACTTTTTTCTGATATTTATGTTGGTGGCGCTAACTGCATAAACGGCGTAAAGCTAAACACTGTCTGCGACAAGAACAAAAAACACCATCATAGGAATTGCACTAAACCGTTAGCCGAAGGATACATTTTTTAATACAAGTTTAATAGTCTTTTTCACAACATTTCGTATTAAATTTCACAATTCCCATGTTTCCGACACTTTAATAAACACTTTGCAATAGCTTTCCTAACATAAGACACAGTACAATTTAACGAAATTATTAAAAACCGAGACCCGACAAAGTACACCGATAACTGAATATGCAAACAATCGATACAATTTTTTTCGCGCTCTTTTTTGCAAGTAACAAAGTTGGTCATGTACTTATAAACGGCTTTTGATTAAAGTCTGCCTGCGACAACAAAACAAAAGGCCAACACTGGTCATTGGAAACCGTTATCCGTGAAATGGAACTTTTAATGCAAGTTTTTTAATATTTTGCACTACATTTCATATTATATTTCATGCGTTTTATGTTCCCGACACATTAATAAACACTTTGCAATAGTTTTAATTAGATAAAACACTGTATAATTTAAACAATTTGTTAAAAACCGAGACACGATGAGAGCGACCATGAGTAAGAACTCCGATAACTAAATTGCATACAATCGATACAATAAGCCATCGATTGTATGATGTATATGAGTGGACGGTTAGAGTGGCGAGTACTTGTTTATTGGTAATCATAATTAATTTTAATAATTCGTATTTTTTTACCGTTTCCGCTATGAATAATGATGACAATGAGATTGATAATAATCTAAAGGCACATTTTAATATGTTTTTTTTTTTATTTTTTTATAGTTAAAACATAATTTAAAATTTTTATTGTTGTACAACATTGTTTTTTACTGAGTTAGAACTTTTTCTGGTAATAAACATTATTTTATTATTTTTTGGTAATAAACATAATTTTACATTTTTATTCTCTTTATTAATTGTTACCATATTTGCTATACATTTCCTTAAAATGCGAATTTAAATACATTTTATTTGTTATCTCTTTATTTTGCACTTCCTTTGGCGCACTTTTATATAAATAACAATGTTGGCCGTACTCTCACAAACGGCGTTTGATTACAGCCAGACTGCGTCTACAGAACAAATGCCCAACATTGTAATTTCACGAAACCGTTAGCCGAAAAGTAGAACTTTTAATATCAATTTTCTTTTAATATCAAATGCATTGTACTGTCGATCCAAGAACATTGAGTTAATATGGACAAAAATCCAATTGGAAAAGGAAATGCTGCTTCCAATTAACTTTATTTTATTATTATTTTTAGATTTTTCTGTTTTTTAAGAGATTTTATTGTTTATAGTGTTACTTATATTATAAATAAATGTGTTTTAATAGTAATTTTTTATTTTACATTTATATATTTTTTTTTTTTTAAATAAGCTTAAAAATGTAGTGTAGTAGTCCACAATATCATTCACAGTAAAATGGTTACATTTGTTAAACTCTGCTTTAACTTCATTGAAAAAATCATCTTCAGTCGCTCTTCAACTTTTGTTGACATTAGACTACTTTCTCGCGCTGGTCGCTTAACTTTCATTTTCAACATCAACAACAACAAACCAATACCTGCAAACACACACACACTTACAATTTTTTTTCTTTTTTCGCGGTTTTCGCTTTTAATTTAAAACAAGTGTTTTACATCATCTTTAAATTAAAAAGATAATTTTAATAATTTTAAAATGGGGGGAGTAGGGGAACCTCCTCCTCCGCCACCTCCTCCACCGGGGGAGCAAAACAAAAGAAAAGCCAGCAGTATTGCCAAAGAAACAAAAGCCTTTAAAAACAATTATGGATCCCCAGTTAAGACTGTTAACACTAATGCAAACGCACAACTACCTACAAACAATGAAAATGAATACAACTACAATTCTCTAAACAAGGAATCCATTTTGTATCCAACGTATCATCCTGGCCCTTTTTTTGTTCTAGTTTCTTCAGAAACTCCAATAAGTACAAGGAGGAAAAATTGCGAATTGCACCTTTATGCCAAATTCCAAAAAATTAATATTACGGATTATGCCTGCAAAAACATTGGTTATAACACATTCAGATTAACTTTTAATAATGCTAACTCAGCGAACAATTTTGCGCAAAATAAGAACTTAAAGCAAATAGGCCTAAAAGCATTCATTCCTGAAAGATTTGTTCAGCGCTCTTACATCATTAAAAACGTACCAAAAAGTATCTCAGCCATTACAATTAAGCAACAAATAGAAGCTAATAACGATATGGATGTTGTCTCAGTTTATCGTTTCACAAGGAAAAATGAAAATAATACTCTGGAATATACAGAAACTATCAAAATCGGTGTCATATACGATGGTGTACCTACCGAAATATTCATGTGTGGTACCAAAATAACCCCGGAACTGTATGTGCCACTAGTACGTCTCTGCTTGAACTGTGGACGTCTAGGACACATAGCTATTCGTTGCAGGTCAATGAAAAAATGTTTAAGTTGCGGTAAAACTATGATTTGTCCCAATAACTGTCCAAAGGAACAAAAATGTCAAGATTGTCGCTCAAGTACTACATGCAAAGATATATGCAGCTCCCCGCGTTGCATCCTATGCAGCAGTACTGATCATTTCGCTACAGATTCTAATAAATGCCCAAAATGGAAATCCGAAAAAAATATAAGGAGTATCATGGCCCTCTCCAATCTGTCAAGAAAGGAAGTTGTTCAGAAGTACCCTGAAACACAAAATCGCTTCCAAATTCTCTCAGAAGAAAAATACAATAATGCATTCCCCCCTCTAATAAAAAACAGTGCACCAAAAAGAAGTGTTTATGAAGAGATAAACAAAAGAGTTACAAAAACAAAATATAGCCAAGTTGCTTCACCCAGAATTCAAATACGTCATGCCATTGCCGATCCAATCCAAATATCGCCTTCCAGGCCCACCTTCAGCCAAGATAATTTCTCTAAAGTCACAGAATTAGAAAAAACTCTTAATCTTTTTGCAAAAGAAATGTCAAAGATACTCACATCTCTTAATAGCACAGAAGGCTTAAATGTTTTAAAAAGTTTCCAGCAATCACTGCTTCCATTTGCAGCAAACAGTTTATTTACAGGAACCAAAATCACAGTCCCCACAGACGACTCACATCCTGCAATTTTTTAATAAATAAATAAATTAATATGAATCTACTACAATACAACGTACAAAGCTTAACCAAAAACAAAAACTTCCTTGAATTCCACCTTAAAAAGCTAAATATAGACATATGCTTTTTAAGTGAAATTTTTAATATCGATGAAAGCAAAAATTTATCAACTTTTCAAGATTATAAAATAATATCAAAAAAAAGAAGTGATAACTACGGCGGAGTAGCTATACTCTTTAAAAACAATATCCAATACAAAAAGATTCCTTTTGAAACTCCTCTCGACATACTAATTTGTCAAACTACCAACCTAACAAACAATTTTACTTTAGTGTCTGTATACTTTCCACATTCTGTCAAATGTGCTACAATTAAAAATGAACTAGTGAAATTAATATCCTTGGTAGAAAATCGCCCAAATACTCTCATATGCGGAGACTTTAATGCCAGACATTCTGCTTATGGAGATATATATGTCTCACAACGTGGAAAGACTATAAAAGAAATCTTTGATGCTACGAATTTTCGATGCTTAAACGATGGAGGATATACTTTTAAAAGAAATATTACGGATTTGAATGGTTCTGTTTTGGATCTTTCATTTTCCAATTCCAACCTTCAAATACAATGGAAAATTTTCAATGCTATGATTGGAGGAAGTCACCACTTCCCAATAACACTAACTTTCAACAGTATCAAAAATAAAGGGCAAAAATTTTTAGCTAAAAAACAATTATTACGAAACCTGGGGAAATTGTCTCTGAATGACAACTTCGATGAAATTCAATCAAAAATAACAGCGGAAATTAAAAATTCTACCTACACTTTAAAGGAAAACCAAAAAACACCAAAAATTTGGTGGGACTCATATGTAGAGAAACAATACCGTCTTCAATTAGCAGCTCAAAAAACTTACGATCTGCATAACAATGACATCAATGCTAGAAACTTAATAAAAATGATCAAAAAATTTAAAAACGCCGTTCAATATGCCAAAAAACACTCCTTCAAGGAAAAAGTACAAAATTTAAACAAAGAACCTAGTTCTAAATCACTTTTTCAGTTTGTTCGTGGCTGCAAAAATTTTTTATCAACTCAAAGCAAAAGCAAATGGTCTTCTGACAACAACAAGCGGTTTTTATCTCACCTCAGAGAACAAGTCCCTGACAATCTTCCAATTAAGTTTGCTTTATCTTCTGAAACAAATCGTACAGATCTAATAATCGATGAATTTCTCCTAGTCCTTAAAAATAAAAAGAAGCCCTCCGCTGCTGGTTTGGATGGTATTTCTTATAATATGATAAATCATTTATCAGAATCTGCGAAAGCTTCCTTTTTCAATGCAATAAACCAGTTATGGAAAACATGTAAAATAAGAGAAGACTGGAGAAAAATCAAAATTGTACCAATACCAAAGAAAGGAAAAAATCTGGATGTTTTTACTAACTATAGACCAATAGCTCTCATCTCAGTTCCTCTAAAAATAATTAATCTGATAATTAAAGAACGTTTGCAAAAATTCATTCATGATAATAATATACTGCCCCACACAACTTACGCATATAGAAAACACATGTCCTCGTCTATGTGTATCAACAACATTCTGCACACAATTAATCATCACAAAAATATGGGTGAAAAAGTAATTATTCTTTCTTTGGATGTTGAAAAAGCCTATGATTGCGTCAAAATAGAAATACTCCACAAAATTCTGCAGGAGATCGAATGCTCACCCGATGTTACAGATTGGATAATCAACTTTCTAAGTCGTCGAATACTCGTAATGGGAGATGATTCACTCGAAATTTACAATGGACTACCCCAAGGCAGTTGTCTAAGTCCTCTTCTTTTCAACATATACACTTTGGGCTTACACGGAATTTCCAACATCAACACTTATCTTTTTCAATTTGCGGATGACTTTATTTTATTATCTGCTCACAAAGACTTTGATTCGGCAAATGTAAATCTACAACAAAAAGCCATCGAGTTTCACAACTTACTCTCACGACTTAATCTAAAATACAATGCTGAGAAAACAGCCGTCATGTACGTAGCCAAAGGCCCAAAAAAAGTTCCATACATCAGACTACAAGGCACACAAATCACTCCAGTTAATAGCATAAAATTTCTGGGAAGGCACATTAAAAACAGTTTATCCCTGAAAGAGCATTATGACGAAGTAATTTCCTCCTGTACAACGTCAATTAACGCTCTAAAAATGATCAACAACAACAAACACGGCCTGCTCCCCAATATTTCAATTAATCTAGCAAAATCACTAGTTTTTTCTAAAACTGAATATTGCATTTCATCAATGGCCCATATGCCTGCATATCTAAATAAGAAACTCACCACCTTTCAGAATCAATTATTAAGAAGGAATCTTGGCCTAACACCATCTACTCCTACACACACAATTTATGCCTTAGCACTTATGTTGCCACCCGAGCAACGAAGTCAATACTTAACTGCAAAAGAATTAATAAAATTTAAATGTCACAATCCACAACTGTACAACAGTATAACCAGAAACTCCACAAACAAAACGAGCTTGGGACTAATTTACACCAAATTTAAACATATTTTTGATGAAATTGTGGTCAACAAAGCCGAACATCCCAGGAAAAATATCACCTATTTTATGAATTTATTCAATTCTTCCAAAAACGCACAACCCAATGAATACTTTAGAGCAATCTTGCAAGAAAAACTTCAAAATCTAATAAGCACAGGTCATTCCATTTGGGCAACAGACGCTTCTGTTTCTATAAATGAGACCGGATGTGCAGTGTGCAATATCACCAAGGACCAAAATTTTCTGTTTAAAATATCAAGAAAAATGTCTTCCCTGATGGGTGAATTACATGCAATAAACAAAGCGATTGATATAATGATTGAAGACAACATCAATAAGGCAACCATACTAACTGACAGCAAGAATGCGTGTCAAATTCTCAAAAACAATACGGTACAAAACTACCTAGCCAATGATATCATCAAAAAGGTCAACAATAGTAAAATATCTCTACTCACTTTTATTTGGACTCCTTCGCACATTGGTATCCCTGCTAATGAAAGGGCAGACTTCTTTGCAAAATACGCAGCTCAAGTCGGGGCATCCATAACCACTAAGCTGGCAATAAAGGATGGCTATTCATTAGTTTATCAACACCTATGGAGAGAATGGAATGAAAATTACAAAAATATCATCACAAGAAAAGGCACATACTTCTCCCAATTTTTTCCTGAACCGCCAACTCGTCACTGGTTTTATGGCACTAACCTCACTCCTGGTAACATAAAACTCATTAATCGTCTTTTCACAGGACACACCTATGGCAAAACTTACCTGTTTTTAATAAAGGCTGTAAATTCCAACATATGCGAAATCTGCAATATACCAAACACCGACAATCACCAAATCTTTGTATGTCCTAAATACAACAGTGAGCGGTTAAATTACAATTTTTTCACGATTTTCTCGGACTTACCAGCGATTCTCAAAACCTTCTCCAGCGAACACTTTAATGAATTGTGCAAATTCATTAAGAAAAACAACATACAACTATAATACGCACACACCACTAGAAGAAAATACCAATAAAAGGAACTAACAATCGATAACCGATAACTTAGCAACTGGTACATGAATACTTCGGGTATCGGGTACCAACTACTTCTTGACGGAGAAATCAACTGTCGAGTCCAAAAAAAAAAAAAAAAAAAAAAATCATCTTCCTCATTAATAACAGATACAAATGCATCTCCAACATGTATTTTAAAGAAGTTTACATTTAATTTTACATATCAATTTAAATTTTATTTTAAATAATATATATTGCCCAGATTGTGAGAGAGTTGCTGCTTCCTCTTCTCTATTTATATATCTTTGCTATGCATAGTGAGATGATTGCCCTTTGTTATCGATACCTTAAGTAATTGATAGACTGACATCACTAACCGGTAGCATATTTTGCGCGTTTTACTCCCGTGTTATTATCGTGTTTTTGTTTTCATTTTGTTTAGTATTAAAATTTGCATAAATTCAATAAAAACTCGAGATTGAGCCATACATAGTTCGCAAAATCAATTGGTCAAAATGTCTACTGGTAGTCCATTTATTGGTAAACGTGGTTTGATTAATATCAAACCCCGGACACCACAACGTGAACGTGCTGACACCATGGGCGAAGGGGATTCGCATAATTTTTCCATTTCGCTATTGCCCGGAGAGTTACAGAGAATGCTGGACAATTCTCAAATGAATAACAGTGGTCTATTTAGTTCATCATTTCATGGAGGAGCGGGTGATACAACCAGCCTTTGTGATCGCTCAGTTATTGAGCAAATGGATGTGTTCAAGGAAAAGGCCGATACATTGTTTCCACAATTTTTGGAAGTATTGCAGGCACGAACTAATGATTCCGAAGTGTTTGATACCATCAAAGATCTGATACACACTTGTTCCGCCATACTGGAGGAATGTTTGAAAGATGTCCAAAGGAGTGGTGACAACCGTACAAAATCCAAAGTGGAATGGTTGGATTTGGAATGTAAAACATGGAAACTTCTATATGCCCTGTATCAAGATCGTATTCTATTGCAATCTACGGATCAAGGAATGGATGAAATGCCTACAATGGGTGGATCGGAGAAGGAAGTCATTTCACAATTATACAATTGTAATTCCACCCTGAGAGAATATCAGCTAATTATTGATTGGTTGGAGGCATGTTATGAAAAGAAAATGACTGGACCCCAGATAGGGCATACAACTGATCGTACTGTGGCCTGGGAAAACACACTGTTTCAGTTGAAAAAACAACAGCAGATTGCTTTTAGTTCGGGTGGGGAAATTGTCAAATCTCTAGATCCTGATGCACCCATAAGGGAAAAGAAACCTCTGCACACTTTGGATGAGGAGGATAATATGCGTCTGTCGCGTTGCATATTCGAAGAAATCCGCCAAGGGCGCATTGATGAGGCTATGGCATTGTGTAAGTACTGTGGACAAACATGGCGTGCAGCTATTTTGGAGGGTTGGCGTCTCCATGAAGATCCCAATTATGAACCCATGCATGGTAACTCCAAGGAAAAGGTACCCATTGAAGGTAATCCGCGAAGGGATATATGGAAGAAGTATGCCTGGATGATGGCTGACTCAAAGAAATTTGATGAATACACCCGGGCAATTGCTGGAACCTTCTGCGGCCACTTGGAATCTTTGAAATCATTGTTAATTAATTCCTGGGAAGATCTCCTATGGGCATATCTCAAAGTCCAGGTTGATATACGTGTGGAAAGTGAAATAAGAGCCAACTGTCCTAAACCCTATCACCCAATGCCCGAAGAATATTGGAATGCCAAAATGTCCATGGAACAAATATTCGATGAACTTTTGGTACACAATGATGCCGCTGTCCGGGATTATGCTCAAAGTAAAGTTGGCATTATTCAAAAATATTTGATACTTGATAATGTCACGGAGTTACTGCAACAAATACGTCGTTGGATTGAGGAGGATCAGCTATTGGATAGCAAAGATCCTTCGGTATCATCACATATGTTAAGATTTTTAACCCATATTGTGTTGTTTATGCGACAAATCGGAAGGGTGGATAAAGAGGAAACGGCAGATCGCATAATTGCCGCCTATGTTGAATGTTTAATACAGATGAAAGATGCCCAATTGGTTGCATTTTACACGGCCGCCCTACCGAGTAATATGCAGGTGTCATTGTATTCCAAATTTTTAGAAACCTTACATGACACCCCAGCTCGTCAAGCTGCCCTGGAAGAGGCTATGCAGGCCCATCTTGATGTTGAAAACATTACCCGCCACACAGTGGAAACTATACGTCAAAAGGAACCCCTCGAAACTGATCTACAACAAATGCAGGAGGAACCTTTGCAGCATGGTGACATTTCAGCATTTGATCAACATAAAATTAAGGCCTTGGAATGGTTAACCTTCTTACCCACACAGCGTGGTGAATTGCTGTGGCAGGGAAATGCTATGATTCGCTCCTTTTTGGCTGAAAATAAAATGGAATGTGTTCGGGCGGTATATGATATGATACCACAAGATTCGCTTAGTCATATTTTGAATATCTATGGAAGTAAAGATAATTTCCCCTGCCGTGAAGATTGTAGCATTAAAGAGTATCTCAGCTATAAAGTATATTTGGCCGCGATTGATTCTTTTAATGAATGGTCGCGTTTATATCACAATCGTCCCAAGGAACCCCAATTGGTTACAGCTGGAGCGAACTTCACAGAACGCATGGCTTCGGAACACAAGGAGCAGGTTTATCGCGGTGAATTGAATCGTTGGAAAGTGTCGCTGGAGGAACAGGCTAGAGGTAATTAAAATCAAAAAAAAATCCAATTAAATGAAAATATAAATTTGACTTTTTCTTTTTCCAGTCTGTCGTGATTCCCTTTTCAATGTCTTGCTGTTCCCCGAAAAAGGTTGGCTTATTGATCCCGACACACCCAAAGATCCCACAAATATTAGTCACATCACCTGGGAAAATCGTCAAATACAATTGGATAAAATTCGTAGTATTTGTATACCGGAAATAACGCTGTTACTGCATAAAGTTCTACATTTATCCGAGGATTATCAAGGATGTGTTAAATTGGCCGATGAAATTGCCTCCGAAAATCGTCAGCTATATAAAGTATATACCAAACATAAGTTGGCTGAATTATTATCCAAATTGGCAGAATCTTCATTGGAATTGTTAAATCGGAAATTGGATCCATGGGGTTATCCTGTAACAGTATAATTTATTTTGTCTTATTTCATTTTTTTCTTTTTTTGTATACATTTTAAGAATTTTTTCTAATAAAATATGTAATTGTTAAAGGGATTTGAATATTTTTAATGAGACCTTAAAATAAATATTTAAGAAAATCCACGCCTTGAAAAAAAATGTTTAAGAAAATCCACGCCTTGAAAAAAAATGTTTAAGAAAATCCACGCCTTGAAAAAAAATGTTTAAGAAAATCCACGCCTTGAAAAAAAATGTTTAAGAAAATCCACGCCTCGAAAAAAAATATTTAAGAAAATCTAGGCCTTGAAAAAAATATTTAAAAAATCCAGGCCTTGAAAAAAATATTTAAAAAATCCACGCCTTGAAAAAATATTTAAAAAAATCCACGCCTTGAAAAAAACATTTAAGAAATCCACGCCTTGAAAAAAATATTTAAGAAATACACGCCTTGAAAAAAACATTTAAGAAATCCACGCCTTGAAAAAAATATTTAAGAAATCCACGCCTTGAAAAAAATATTTAAGAAATCCACGCCTTGAAAAAAATATTTAAAAAATCCACGCCTTAAAAAAATAAAAAGAAATCCACGCCTTGAAAAAAATATTAAAAAAATCCACGCCTTGAAAAAAAATATTTAAGAAATCCACGCCTTGAAAAAAAATATTTAAGAAATCCACGCCTTGAAGAAAATAATTAAAAAATCCACGCCTTGAAAAAAAATATTTAAGAAATCCACGCCTTGAAGAAAATATTTAAAAAATCCACGCCTTGAAAAAAATATTTAAGAAAATCCACGCCTTGAAAAAAATATTTAAGAAAATCCACGCCTTGAAAAAAATATTTAAAAAATCCACGCCTTGAAAAAATTTTTAAAAAATCCACGTCTTGAAAAAAAATATTTACAAAAAAATCCACGCCTTGAAAAAAATATTTAAAAAATCCACGCCTTGAAAAAAATATTTAAAAAATCCACGACTTAAAAAAAATATTTAAAAAATCCACGCCTTGAAAAAAATATTTTAAAAAATCCACCACTCGATTTTGAGTCTTGTAGAAAAAATATTTTAAAAAATCCACGCCACGGTAGATTTTGTTCAGACTCTCCTACTTGTTATAGAATAATTTGACAAAAATCAGTTCTACATTTTTTTTTTATCAATTTGACTGGGGAATTTAAAAGAAATAACTTCACTTTTTTCCATGTATCGCACGGTCTATCAAAAGGGTTGTTTTTCGGTGTTATATAGTGTGGGAGGTAGCCCATTGGATAACTGGTCAATTCATGTAAGTAGAGGTTCAAAATTTCAAACCAATTTTTTTTTAATTTTATTATGTCCATTCAGACCCAAAATGGTTATGTGAAACGTGTCTTGGACGATGATATCAAATCCATGGTTATTGAAATAATGGGTACCAATGTTTCCACCATGTATATCAGTTCACCACGAGATCCCAGGAAAGAATTGGGAATTAAGTTACCATTTCTGGTTTTGCTAATTAAAAATATGCATAAATGTTTTTCGTTTGAAGTGAAGGTGAGGAGACTCTCAAAATTAAATATATGGAACCCCAATGTTATTCCCATATTGTATATCCTCAGATAATTGATGATCAGCGCTTTTTACGCCGCTTTCGGGTGTCAAATTTCCAAAGCAAGACATCGGTGAAACCATTTTGCACCTCAATGCCAATGGGCATGTCTGCGGGTTGGAATCAAATTCACTTTAATTTAGCCGATTTTACACGTCGGGCCTATGGCACAAATTATATGGAAACTGTACGTTTACAAATACATGCCAATGTTAGAATACGTCGTATCTATTTCACCGATCGTCTGTATCAAGAAAATGAACTACCCAATGAATATCAATTGATACAAAAGCCAAAAACGAAAAAGTCATTAATATGGAAAATACCAGCAGCCAGGCCACCTTCGCCCCTATCAAATCGAATGCAGGCAACAGATGAGCCGCCACAAGTTTCCAAAACAACTGACGAAACTAGGAGCATTGGCGGCATGACCGCTACAATAGATGATGGTTTGCTTGATTTGCCACAAACAACAACAGCTTCTGAAAAGGGTGATTAGTAGTCTGTTTACCGAAAATACCACGATTTATATTTGGTATATTTTCTAATTTTATTTTTTTATTAAAATTATTATATTTTTTGTATTTAAATAAAATTAAAATTCTAGTACACAAACAAAAAGAACATAATTTTTTGTTATCCCTCAACTTTTGCTATCAAAAGTTTACATTTACTATAAGATTTAAAAGAAAGAAAAACTGAAATGCTCTGTTCGCCTTTATTTTAGAAAGTTTCCCCTTTATCATAAAAGAAGAGTGGCCATAAAACAAGAAGAAATGAATTTCAGTTCCAAAGCCACATTCTTATGACATGAAAAACTCCCAAAAATAAATGTGAGGAAAAAAATTCCCATTGTCTCCTCTTAGTGTCTAATGCTATTTTCTTGAGCCACCGCATCACTGGGTGCGGTTAACTGCAACAGTTCACTGTCGACATTTTTCAATGCATTTTGATATTCGGTGATTTCCAATGCTTCCCATTCAGCCTTGAATGCTACCTTAGGATCTTGGGGCATTGTCATGGCAGCACCGGTCATAGCATCAGCCTGAGCCTGGGTCTGATCAGCCTGATTGTTTTCACCCAACACCAAGGTGTAAATTGATCTCAAACCAAAAACGTTTAAGAAATACCAGGAGGCCGAAGAAACCCAAGCGGCATCCAAGGAGGCCAATTCAATACCACGCTGCAACATAGGTTTGAAACGCAACGTCAATGGGAAAGGCACTTTTGTTGTAACAAAACCGCTAAACATCCAATTGATCCAGCCACCAATGATCACCATGGGTAACATATTAACGAAATTACCCTTCAACATATCGGTTATCATCGCTGTGGAATTTTGTTGTACAGGTGCTCGCTTTTGGGTCTTAAAATAGCCAGTCTCCTCGTTGTTGAAGAAATTTTTACGCATAGCAAACGATTGGGCTGTCAAATATTTACCATTTTCACGCAACAGACGTGCCCTAATCATGGCTTGACTGTAATGGGAAAAATTTATGGAATTCAGGTCACAAGGTCCAATTTATTGTGTTTCGTATAATTTATAATTTACCTGTCTTGTATCTGTGTGATTTCAGCCTTTTTCTGTGAGGCTATCAAAATCGTAACATAATGCCGTAAAATACCAATGAAAAACGCAATCAGGACAATGGGAAGAAATACCCAAACACGAATATTGGGATCGATAAGTAATTCTGTCATATTTATTTATTAAAATTCGTCAAAAATATACAGAATTTTCCTATACAATATTTTTCCGCGAGCAGAGCAAATAAGAGTCACTAATTAATGTCAAAAATGTGACGTTTGCCCCTGTCAATCACAATAGCAAACGTCAATTATGGTGGTGTGTAGGGTTGCCAATGATTTTATTTGTTGTTGGGAACATATGAACAAAATGAATCCCTAATGGTACATTTACATCAGGGAAATTATGATTTTTTGACAATTTTTATCATTTCTTAAGTACGGGAGCTAATTTTATATTTAATTTGCGATTTTTATTACTAAACGAAACAAAAACACAACAACAAGGCTACCGATTAGTGATGCTAGGCTATCAAATTATTAAGTATTAATAACAAAAGGATATCATCTCACTTTGCATGCCAAAGAGAAGTCAGGGGAGAAGAAGAAGCGCGAATAATATATCTTATTTGCAAACGGGATATGTGTGTTAAAAATAACATTTACTGCAAGAATCTACTAGATTTTACTATTTTCTTCAATAACATAAAGGAAAATTCGTTATCGTAGTAAAAAGTTGTAGATTCTTCCAGTACGGGAAAAGACAAATAATGTGTGGAATTAATAATACATTACTATTAAAAATACATTACTTCATTATTATTAAGGAAAATAATCTTTTTGGTGAAGTGAAGGCAGATTCAACCAAATTTAACCATTTAACCATTAACAGTGACTTAAGTTGTATACTATTTCCATGGTATAATTACAGAGGCAGTCTCATTTGAGAAATTTATGGTGGTGGTGAAGATTATTATTTGAAAGAAAAAAAACTGCAATAAATATAATGAGAATTTAAAAATTATTTTTTTTTAATATAAGTAGCCACATATACGTTTAAATATTTTAAAATGGAACCAACTAAAATAACACATAATAGAAGAGATGTAAATTGAGGAAGCATTTCCTTTTCCAATTGGATTTTTGTTCATAATTTTTAACTCATTGCATCATAGATCTGCTGTGCTATGTACTTTATTATTCCCGTATATTAAAAATATCGTTATACCTCCTATAATAAAAATAAATTGATTGAATTGATTTAATATGTAAAAATATTTAAAATTAACAATAATAAAAATAAATAAGTATTCGATTCTTAAACTTATGTTTTTGACTGGAAAAATAATACGGAAATGGAATGAAACGTTAAATTTATAACGAATAATAAACAAGTACTCGACACTCTACCCATCCATTCTTGTACATCACACACATTCGATAGTTTATTGTATCGATTGTTTGTAATTCAGTTATCGTAGGTCTTTGTCGCGGTCGCTTTCATCGTGTCTCGGTTTTTAACAAATTGTATAATTTTTACTGTGTTTTAAATAATAAAAGCTTTTGCAAAGTGCTTATTAATGTGTTGGGAACAAAAGATATATCCAATTTAATGTGAATGTAGTTGAAAACATTAAAAAATTTTCATTAAAAGTTTTATTTCACGTATAACGGTTTCCAATTGTCAGTGTTGACCTATTGTTTTCTTGTCGCAGGCGGACTTTAATCAAACGGCGTTTATATGTGTATGACAAACTTTGTTGCATGTAAAAAAGCGCGCCAACGGATTTGCTATCGATTGTTTGCAAATTCAGTTATCGGTGTTCAATGCGTGGTGGCGTTTGTAGTGTCTCGGTTTTTTAAAAACTTCTTTAAATTGTACTGTGTCACTAATGTGAAACAAAAATTCAAATTTAAAAAAATATTTAAAATAAAACAACTAATTTAAAATTATAATTTTTATTCATTGTGGAAGATGTTAAAAATAAAAAAAGTTATTTTTAACTAATGTGTAAAAACATTTGTTTCATGCATTCCTCTTTCAAGAATAAACAACAAAAATTAATATTAAAAAATTATCATAAAAAATATTAAAAATTTGCAAATCATAGATGTAACAGAAAATGTGATAAAGGCAGTGAATAGTTTAAAAAATTTAAAATTACTTATCTCAAATTGTTATTAAATAAAATACAATAATTTAATCAAAAATGCATACATTCCTTAATTTCAAAGCAACAAGTAATCGTTACCAAACTCCCATTGACGTACATCACTATCATCGATAAATGATTGGTATCAACAGCCTCTCAACTACATCTGTTATCGTTCTTCTTCGTTTCGGTCGTGTCGGTTGTGCGCTTATGTTTTAATACGATTTTTAAAGTTTTATTATATTCTAAAAAATATAAACTGTGAAAAAGTGTTAACAATAATCTGTGCTACATTATACAAATAAATTTCAATATAAAATATAACTTAAAACTATAGAAAAACTAACATAAAAAAATATTTGCTCTCGACTAACGGTTTTGTTTGATTTCATTGTTGGCTTTTTTTCTTACGGCAGACATTTTTGATCAAACAAGACTTTTTGGTGTGCAAGTTCTACTGTCTTGATTGTGAAAAAAAGGCGGGAACAGAAACTTGCAAATTCAGTGCTTCCCAAGGAAATGCACAGATTTGGTTAAATTACTTTATCTGATTTATAAGAGTATACGAGGAATACAAAATAATGTTCCAAAGTGAATAACAACAACTGTATTCACCAAGGTGTATCAAATAATAGAAAATTATAAAATTATATGTTAAAATTATTGGAAAAGCAAATTTAAAGAATTATGAATGGAAAAATATAATTTAATGTGTGTGTTAATTTTTTAAAAAATTTGGTTACAATAAAAAAAACAAAATAATATATAACTTGGAATATTTTCTCTTTTCCGTATGAGTTTCGCGTTCGGGGTTTTAATAATTTGCTTAAATCAACATTGCAAAAAGTGTCGTAGTTTTCAATATTCGTTAAAAGTTGTTTACTCGCGTTCGTTTAAAAAAATTCATAATACTAGGTTACGTGTGTGTTCCGGTGTTGTAGTCAGGGCTGCCAGATTTTTTTTTTGGAAAATCGTCAAAATGACGATTTTTTGAGCAAAAATCGTCAAACCCATTTTATAAAATCGTCAAAAAATCGTCAAAAATTGAAATTTTTCTAAATTAACATTTAGATATATTTAAATATATTTTTATTATTAAAAGGAACATAAAATAGGTATTCAATTTATTAAACACGTTTGTACTTAAAGCTAATCAAGAAATTAATTTATTTTATAAATAAATATTTGAATAGGCATTTCGACTTTTATAAAGTCATTCATTTTGTAAATAAATATTTGAGTTAATCATTTTCAACATGTCGGTTTTAATTAATGTATCATAACAATTTGTTTTGTTAATTTTCAAATAATCTTTGGTATAAAGTATACCCTCCATTGAATCCTTATTGAGGGAATTTCGACTTTTCGTTTTATTAAGGTTTACTTGACTGAAAACACGCTCAACATTTGCTGATGAATGGGGTAATACCATTATCTTCCGAACAAATTTAGTTATTATAGGAAAAACATATGAACCATCGCCACGTTTCAAATCAAATATTGCATTCCAAAAGCGAAATAAATCCGTTTCATTATTTTCACAAATGTTATTAAAATCAAACAACCTTAGTTCGCGAAATTCCGAATCCAATTTTTGTTTTTCATCTTCGTTTACAAAATGTGGAAATTCTTTAAGGATATCGAAAAATGAATTATTTTTTTCATTTCTAATATACGTGGGACTTATCATAGATAAACTTTTAAAAATGCTTTCAAAATCGAATCTTTTTAAAATTTGTGTACAAAGTTCAATATAAAAATTTATACAGTTATTATATATTTTACTCGTTTCACTTGAATTAAGTTTTGTTTTTGTTAACAATTCCTTTGCATGTATGCCCAAATATATTTGATCATTGTCTAAGAAATTGTTTCTATTATTAAAATCAACTAAATATATCTGATCAGTCTTTAAAAAGTCATGTTTTACAAAATTGAAACATTTTGTTTATATTATTAATAATTGCTAGAATATATTTTAAAAATGACACGTAAATTTCATTAGTATCATTTAAGTTTTCAAATATAATATTAGCAGTATCAATTTTGTCGACATTGGCCGCAAATGAAAAGTAAATTTTTAAGGGTTCATAAAGTTCCAAAATCCGGACAACAACTGATTCTAAAGACAACCACCTTGTTTGACCTGGATGCAACATTTTTTTTGGACGAATGTCCAACAGTTTTTGGATTTCTTTATATAGGTTGGATCTTTTAGGACTGTTGGAAATGTAATTAAAAATATTCCTTGCCAATGTCTCAACTGCTGAAGGTAGTTGCAGACATGCATATGAAGAGCATAAAGCTAAAGAATGACATATACATTTAATTACAATCAAATGAGGATGGATGATAAACGTTGGTCATGTGGTCAGCAACTAGAAATGGAAGGTTGTGTTCCACAATAAAGAGGCACAATCGTATTTCTGCCTTCTTGATACCAACGTTTTGATTGGGAACAAACACTTCATCTATTTTTTTCTGATTTGGTGTAATAGAACTGGCCGCAGCTTGATGTTTTTTTGTGTGCGAATGAGCTAAAAGGTCAGCTATTCCGGATGAAACTTTAAGGTCACAATTACAGAATCCACAGAAAATATGGTTGGTTTTTTTCTGCGCCCAGTTTTTAATGTCTGGATGTTCCATCCAATCATTCTTTAACTTGCGCCTTTTTCTGCAATCCTAAAGTAAATATTGGAATTTGAATGCTTTGTTTTCATAAATGCATTTATTAAATTTTACCAATGTCGAACTATTCGAGTTTCTTGCTGAAATGTTTTATAAAACCATATAATATTTCTCCTGATATCTGCCAAAGCCGACACTTACCACCGTCTCTGTTTAAAAATTTGTCCATAATTCCTTTAAAACCAGCAAATATTAAGAACTTGTAAAAACTTTGTATAAATTGAAATAAATTTAATATATCAACTTTTCCGTTCACCAATTTTATTTCATTTGCCCGTGTCAAAAACAAAAACCGTTAACATTCGTTTGTTTTGCTGCTGTCTATCCAGAGAACGGCACAGCTGATTGGTATTTTCATCCAAACATAAACTGTTGTTGGCTTTGTAACAATAAAAAGTATACCTCACACGCAAACACACATATGCCAAATATTCATCTTCTTTTTACTTTTTCTTTCGCTTTATACATTTTTGTTGTTGCCATAACAAAAAGAACCCAAATATTGCCATATTAGTAAAATCACCAAAAATCGTCATTTTCTGGGCAAAAATCGTCAAATCGTCATTTTTCAATTTTTGACTAAAAAATCGTCAAAATGACGATAAATCGTCAAATCTGGCAGCCCTGGTTGTAGTTTTCAATAAACGGTAATTGTCGGGGTCGTCGCGTTCGTTAAAACAAATTCAAAGTTCTTGCTTTTTCTTAATTTATTAAAACAAGTGAGTCGTGGTTCAAAGATATTAGTGCGTACATATTTTGGCATCTCGTTCCTATGGATGAATATCGGAATCGCATCAAAGGTTAGTAATTTTTCGATTTTTTCCAAATGTCAATACCTATTAAAGTTTTGTATTTATCACAGCGAATTTTTGTTTTAATTTTTCATGTAAAAACTGTATTTTCGTATAAAAAATGTATTTACCAATTAAATCCACAGCAAGCCTAGTTTAAGGTCCAGTCGGGGTTCGGTTTGAAATCCAAGATCCGTTAAGAACCTTGTAGTTTGCAACGGGAAAATACAAGTGCCACTGCGGGACTTTGGATGCCTATATCTCGTTGGATATATATTTCAAATGATCAGAGATCAAGCCTTAAACTAGACATAATCTTTGTTTTTGTCGGCTTATTGAATTCTTTCACGAAATAACTTTTAGGTCTGTTTGGTTTTAAATTCTAAATGGTTTTTAAATACATTTCTATTGATATGTACATTTTTGTATATAATGATGGTCTCATAATTGTTACCCCTGCAGATGGTCTCATAATTGTTACCCCTGAAGAAACGTTTATCATTAAGTTTTATCATTCCTCGTCATTCTTAGTAATTGCCAATTACACAAACGTTATTTTACCGTATTTCGCATAAAGGCTTGTGTTTTAAGGCTTCTGAAGTGTAGTGAGCAGAAGAACACAAGCCGATCAATTATCGACAACTTTGAGTCTTTGTTGACGATGTCATTTTTGTGCATGCACATATTACGGAATTCTATCAGAATATTAATATTATAAATATTAACATTTATAAAGTTTGGATCAAACTGAATACTCAATACACTTTATAGGATATTCAAAATTTTGACAGAGTGGTATTTTCGGACATGATTAAAAATTGGTATAGACCTATATAAAAATAACTTCTGGTATTTTTTTTATTTAAGAATCATATTCCGAGTAGGCTGACATTTTGTTTTCGGATTTTTTGTCGAAAAGAAAAGGACATTTTCATTTACATTTTCGCTTATTGACGTTTTTATTCTTAACTTGCCTCTGTTATGCCAGAAGCTTTCTATTTAACTATTTTCTCCAAACACATTTTGTCAAGTCTTCACGGTTTATATGGCTTTGTAGAAGAGGTTGTAGTTTGGCATTCCCTATTACTGCTGAACAAAAAATGGTTGTGCTCATTTAGGCGAATGGTTAGAGGGGTGGATGATACCACCACATGTCCAAATTAGAGGGACATACACATAAGCCAATTGAGGCCACCGGAGAAACATGTCCTATGAATCTGGGAATTACGTGTTTTTTTTTAACTCCTTCAGTCTTTTCCATTCACACCCCCTCAGATCGGTTAGTCCGTGAAGAGTGTCAATGAGTGGAAATGTTCCAGCGTTTCACTGTCTTCCTTCCCCACACGCTATGCAAATGCTGCTACCTTTGCATCCAATCTTGAGTAGATTTGCCTTTAGGCTGAGGTGTCCCGTCAGAATACCCGTCAGTCGGCTCTTTTCTTTTTTATTTAGCGTTAGGATTTGCTTAGTTTTGTATTCACTTGGGTCACCCCATAAGATTTTGGTGATTTTTCCTGTTCCCTCATTTTCCCAAAGGGTTTTGTGGGTCTCATTCGCCCATTTCCTCATTTCTTGGTGTGTTTCGCTAAAGGTTTTGGCGGTATTCGCATCTATTTTGGGTAGTGCTGTAGCACTCCTGGCTAGTTGATTTGCTATCTCTTTGCCTATGATTCCTTCCCGGTACTCATATAATTCGCACAGGTCCTTGTTGTGAGAAATCATTAATGTTATTTATACATTCCAGTACAGTTTTGGATTTTACTGTTTCGGAAGATATTGCCTTTATAGCTTGTTGGTGGACTTGCGCACAAGATTACGCGCTTTAAGTTTTAAGCTCGGCTTATGGAACAACCGTTCTGTAACAAGCCAGCTAAGTAAGTAAGATATTGCCTTTATAGCTTGTTTGCTATACGTAGTATTACTTATTGTTTTTTGTCCTTGGTTTGAACTTATCCAGATAAGACACTCTGTTATGGCTTGAACCTCCGCCTGTAAGATCGTGCAGTGATATGTAAGAGCCACCAGGTAGCATCTTTATCTAGATCCATCTTTATTTTGAAAGATGGGCTCTTCATATCGACCTATTTTTGTCTTTCTAGTAAAAAGACATATCTCCGTTTTGCCCGGTTTTAGCCATATCGTATGCGATTTTTAGCACCATTTCGGCTTTCCTGCATAGTAAGTTAGGAGTCTTTGCCCAAAGAAGTATTATAAAGTCATTTGCATAACAGAATGGTTCAAATTCTTCATCGGTTAAGTTCCTTAAGAGTCCATTTATGGTAGTTACCCACAAGAGCGGTGACAAAATCCCTGTGGTGTTCCCTTGCCTATTTTTTCATGTATGCTATAGCTAATCCATCTATTCCTTAGCATATAGTTAACCCAGCCTATGATACGGGAATAGTTTGGGAACAAATGCACCTCTCAGACCCTTTTGAAATTTTTTACCATAAGTAGGCCTTCTTATGCCGAATATAACAACATAAAGAGATTGTAGTTTGGCATTCATTATTACTATTGAAAAAACTATTTCCTATAAATGCTCAATAAAGAACCAAGTATTATCAACGGACATGTTTATATCCAAATTTTCCAACCTCAGTTTCAATAATCTCAGAGGATAAAATCATAGTGGCAGAATTTTACAGTGGTATAGTCTACAAGTTTCTTATTAATTTTGATAAAATAACAAATCATAACGTAAAGCTGTATTTATCCTTGTCAACAAAATTCCCCTGTCTAAATAGTGGCTAATCGTAAATAATTCACAATAACAAAATGTGCCAGATGTCGTCTGCAAATAATCGAATAGTATTCCGATAATTCAAATTGTTCGATTGCCGATTTTTTAAAACAATAATTATATATTTTTTTGATTATTTTGGAAAAAGCTAACCTGAAGGAAAACATTGAAATACAATATAATTAACGAAGTAAATAGAAATTTTACAAAATAAAAAGTATTTCTAATAATTAATATATAGCTACATTAATTTAGTAAAACAAAAACGGCATCAAAACACGATTATGGACAAGGAAGCTGGTCAAAACAATCAAAATGCTGCTGCACCGCCTGCCGAACCACAATTAACTGGAAATAGTAATGCGAATAACCAAACAAATGCCAATAATACGAATACCGGCAATAATGCACAACAAAAGAAACCCAGGGCCGATTTAAATTCCTTACCCACGCGACAATATTTGGATCAAACTGTGGCACCCATTTTACTGCACGGTCTACAGACATTGGCACGCGAACGGCCACCAGATCCAATTAGTTTCCTTGCCTCATATCTACTGAAGAATAAAAATCGCTGTGAAGAAGCTATACCGGAAAATGTATAAAAATCAGATCGTCAGATTGCAACTAGTCTAAAAAAAAGAAGCAGCACCTGCAGAACTGAAGAACACAACACATACCTAAAATTGAATGTAATTTCTGTTTGAATAGATCTAAGATATTTTTCTCTATTTTTGTGAATGGTGGTCGTTACCATTGTTTGGGAAGAATAAGATAATAACAAATTGCCGTACCGACAAATCAGTAACACAAATGAATAGGGAGGATGCAGATGTTTATATGTTGGAACAAATTAAACAACCACATCTTCATTCCCTCTTAGACTATATATACATACCTTTATGTTTGTTTAGTAGTAAAAAACACAAAAGACCTATGAATATAAAACTTATAATAAAAATACAAATAATGTAGAAACACTAAGAAGCGTATTATAACTCTGCTATCAACTGACTTTCTTTAGGACACGTGCCCGTGTAATTTCAAATTGAAATTGGAAGCATTAAAATATGTTTTCTTCAATGTTATCTTTTTTTATTAATTTCTCATTTTACACAACTTTAAATTATTCAAGTCTTATTCATCGGCCTCAACTTCACTAACTCCGAACATGCCAGCCATTAAGCAACCATAATTCAAAGCATTTGCAGCTGTTATTTCCGTTGGCGTTGGTATGGGACCATCATCACCTTCATAGATATACGGAAGACGTAACATCCAATATGCGCTTTGTGTCAATTTCGGTTCACAACCCAATACAAAAACATAATCTCCATCACCGGTGCGTACTTTTGGATCTAATGAAACATTGACGGGAGCTTTTGGCGTTACAACATGAATACGCATCAGCTGGGCAACATCGAATTTTTTCGTTCGACAGGGGCATGGGAAGTAGAGGGGCATATTGTTGTAGACAACCTTGCTGCCACTGTCACGAAGAATTCCTAAAAAGAATGAAGAAAAACAATAAAGAATGGTATTAAATTCGGTAGGGCCGACCATTGTAAAAAAATTATAAATTTTCTGCCTGGAGATTTTTTGTACTCTGAGAAAACGAAGTACAAAAGTAATAATGGAATATTCGGTAAAGAACTTCAACATACCGGAGACCTGTAGAGTGAAACGAGGAGTTCCCCAAAGTGGGCTATATCCTAGGAAGTAATATTCGACAACATTTTCAAGTCGCTGTCAGGCGGCACACACTTTGGTGCAGACAAGGAGACCTTGTTAACAAACTATTAAGCAATATACTGGTCAGTGGATAGCTATGCAGTTCCAGTGTGGATTGAGAATGCATGTGAAGTGTTGCCGATGCATTACCTGCTTGGGTTTTATCTTCGGGAACGCCGCCCGTCATAGGCAGACTTCTTTCGAACAAGGTCGTCAGGATTTTCATGATGAGGGAGGTTGTGTCTTATCATCCTTCAGGGAGGCCTTTTACGGGCTCTCCGTCGGACTGACTTCGACAGTCCCTTACCCTCCGTCTTCGTGGATGCTGGTGTCTGAGATGTCTCAGTACTCAGTTTACACTTGGGAGGTACTGAGGGCTTAGACGTCGCAGCCACTACCGTGTTTGTCACCGTAGTGCTAATCACAGTAGTTTCGTCGAGAGTAACAGGACTAGAGGCAAAAGAGAGATCCTGAGGATATGTCTTTGATGTCTGACCTTGAAGAGTTCGAGTCTGAGGGTGCGAAGGCTCCAGCATCAGAAGATCTCTCGATGGCCGACTTTATAAACAGGGAACTTTTCAATTCATAGACAGGTCCCCTATCTACACACAATACCTTTCCCGGAGAATATTTAAAATTACAATTAAAGGTACTCACCTGATCCACCTCTCAGAATCTTATCCGGTGCCGACATCATAAAACGATGACCCCTCGGACATTCGTACTCAAAGCCAACGAATATTTTCAATACAAAAACTTCACCCATTTTACGATAGCGGGTCTTTTCATATGCCCATTGGGCTGAATGTTCCAAACGCACTTGAACATCCCAGGGTAAAAGGAAATTTGAACCTGACAAAAAACCCGATTGGAAATGTTCTTGCAAACCATGATTGTGACTATAAACAGAACTAGCGCCAACACAACACAATGACCAGCTGGGAAATTGTGGTAATAATCCCACAGGACTTTGGGTATGCATCATACCGGGTAAATATTCTGTTGTAGATGGCTGGCGATAAATTGTACGCTCTGTGGTTTCCTCTTCATTTAGGGCATCCGTTTCTTTTACCTTGAGAATTAGTTCATTCAAGGATTCATCTGAACTATTCTCCTCATCACCATCATCATCTTCATTATCTTGATCTTTATCGATTTTATTCATTTTATCAATCGACGTGGAGAGGCTTAGATTGGTAAGAGTCCTCTGTGATGCCGCCAAAGGTTGTGAATTATTTATGGGAAATTGTTCTTCTTCATCATCTGAATAGGCGTGGTGCATTGAATGTTCATCTTGTAGATCTTGATTTTTACGCATGGGTAATTTAGGAAATCCCCGCTCAAATTCTGCCGCCCGATAATCATTTATCGAAGGTTCAAAGACGGCAAAATTGATTCGCTTCACTTTGGCACATAGATTACAATTACTCGCCATATATTCATAAAATTCATAGTTCGCATGTCGCGTACTATAGGGATCTTCACGCCGTCCCTGCAGTTTACCACAATTACAAGCTGATATAAATATTAAGCCACTGGAATGCTCCGTAGGATCTTTGGCAATATGTTTTGGTCTAGCACATGGATTACCTCTCAAACTGGGATATTCACATTGCTCCTTGCCATTTCGCCAACACGCCTCACACATTTCACGAAGTTTAAGCTCATTTGTTGTCTTGTCATTGCCACGAGCGTATTTCATATACAAAGCCACAGCTTCTTCGACCTGGAGATTGGAGAGAAGAGCAAAAATAAATTAGAAAATCTTAAAGAAACTCCGATTTTTTTACAGAAGGGTGCCAAGTTATTCTTCTGACTTTCTCATATGTCTCATTTCACCCCAAATTTTCATGAGGTATTCCCAATCTTCTATCCGTTTTTTGGAACTTACCAATTTCTTGTGTACAGCTGCACTGTAATATGTCAAAGTAGGATTGTTATACATTGCGAAGGCTTTTTGAAGTCCAATATCACAGCAGGCTTTAAAAAATCTATAAAATGATTGAAATTATTTTTTTGGAATTACGGGAAATATGAAAATTAAAGTCTAGTTCAGGTACTCAACCCGAATCTAATTGTCGGTGAAAGGAGGTTACAAAACATTTCTACATTACCGATATCAGATCATACACATTGAAGTTAGGAACATGCCTAGGTTAATGTCAGGACACAAATAATTTTGAAACATATATTTAATTTTTTTCGAAGAAGTTCTGTCTCTAAAATTGGAAAATCTGCCTCTAAAGTTTTCTTCATATAGAAGACCTCTCAAATGTCTTCGGTCTATAGAATACCACTCGAAAGACTCATATCTACAATAGAAGATATGTAGAATGAATTCTTCTCAAAGGTTATCTTCAATAGAAAACCCTATGCCTACTGAAAACCCCTAGAATGTTATATGTATGTCTGTAGAAGACCACTCGAAGATCTTGAGAAATCTGACCATAAAGGCCTCTAGAAAATTTTCTTATGTAGAAGACCTCTTGAATGCCTTCTGTCCACTCCAATAAATTATGTCTATAGTCCTATCTACGGTATTCTGTCTATTGACGTCTTCTCAAAGGTTTTCTTCAATAAAATACCCCCACTCTATAGTACGTCTTATGTCTATAGAAGATCACTCCAAAATTTGTACAGGAAAGACCTCTCCAAAGTTGTCTTTATACATCAGACCTCACGAATGTCTTCTGCCTCATAGAAAACCACTCCACACTGGTGGAGCATAGCTTACCACTGACCAACCTATTTGCTTTATAATAAGTCAAGGTCTCTTTGTGGGCCACTCATGTTATTACATATAACACTGACTTCCGACTTGAGAGGGGTGTCGAACATTAAACTCAACATCTTGAGCTCATTAGTGACCGGAATCTTCGAATTGATTTAGTGGCAACGATTTTTTATATACCTCAGATGAAAGAAACTCAGGAAATCAGTATTGTAGACCTACATGGAACCGGATACCTTGATCTTATAATCATTCGCATCCATTAGGATCTATATGCCGTCTGTTGATTGCGGAATGTCGTTAAAGTTGAGGTTTAGCAGTTGCGGAAAAATTACACCTCCTTGAAAGAACTGCCTATTTCACAATGGAAGTCTTCGAATTTCTGTTTCAGAATTCCACATACGACCATTGTCCATATAATAGATTATCTGACAATTCGATCATGGCTAGTGACTGGTATTTTCTATATTCTCACCCAATGGTTGTGCGGCGAAGATCGTTACGTTCATTGGCTAATACTGTCGCCTCTAATGGGAAGTTTGGTCTTACTGCGGGTATTCCTACAGCAGATATATAGCGTGTGCCAGCAGTAGTGACAATTTTCCGAAAATTCCATTTAAGGATTTTAAGGGATGGGCAGCTGCCTAAAGCGGTGATTGGAAAACTCTCAGAAAATGGTATGGGTCAAGAACCTAAACTAGACTTCGACCTCGTCTACTTACTCGCTATCATAATTTAAGATTTTATCAAAGTTTTCCAAATACGATTTCTGAAATTAAAATAAGTGAAAAAAATATTTTCAAAGAAAAAAATTATGAGTGCTTACATAATCCGGATCATTGGCCTCAAAATCGACATTATCGGGATTTTCAACGAATAATTTATGTAACATTTTAAATATTTCATACCATGATTTGAAGTTCAGAAGCTGAAATAACATACAATTACTAAATTAAAAACATACAAAAACACAAAAAATTTCCTCAGGACACATACCACAAAATGATGTTTACCCTTGAATTTGGTGAGATTATCATTGAACCCCGTTTTGAAAGCCTGTTCCACATGATCCTTGAGTAAATCGAAAAATTTGCGATTTTTCACATATAAATCCTCGGAGGATTCGGATTTTGTGGGAACATTGGGAAATGATAGAGGTTTTCCAAAGCCCTAAAATCAAACACACAATTATGAAGAAATTTATTTATATATCTTCGGATCTCAACGTACCTTATAGGGCAGTAAATCCTCCTCCTCATCATCATCTTGGGTAAAAGTTGGTTTGTGCAACAAATCTTGTAATAAATTTACAGATTTTAACAAAGGATCTTCACGTAGCTTTTCATTTAAATTGTAATAGACAAAACGCAGATTGACCGGTATTGAAAATAGAGAATTATTGCTGTTATTCACCACAATAAATTCATTGCGTAGCATTTTGTAAATATTATCTTCAACATCGAATTCAAATTTAGAAATTGCATCTTTGGTTTTTTCTACAAAACAAAAAATTAAATAAATACAGAAGTAAACTACTGACCGGAGCAGCGTTTAGTCGGACAGGACCGACCATATGATACCCTACACAACAATTAAATATTCTTTAAAAAATCTACGCTTTGTGGAGGCCCCGAAAAAATCTTTTAAAAATCTATGCCATATTGGTCCAGAAAAAACTATTTTTTTAAAAATCTACGTCATAATGGACCTCCGAAAAATTATTATTTAAAAAATCTACTTCTTAATGGCGATATTTCGTAGCATTTCTAACTTTTGGGGCCACCTAAACTCATAACCCCCTTAGAACATAGTTGTGTAGGGTATAAAAACTTCAAACTATCTCTCATTATACCCACCATGACCATCGGGTAAATTTTCAAATAAAAATATAACACGCGGTGAACACAGGCGTGACGGTTTACCCAAAATAAATCCAGTATTGGAATTCTTTAGCAGCTTTGGAAAAAATTTCAAGACATGACGGTCCCTGTAAAACAACACAAAATTAAGTCATGATTTATGATTTCCCAATTCCTTCCCTACCTTATTATCTTGAGTGCCTTGAAGACACCCAGCAGTGAGGCATCAAAGGTAACACTCAGCTCCACGAAAACAATTAAATGACAAACCTGTGTGGCAAACAGGAACATGCGGGCAAAGCGGCTACGCACCTTCTGATTGAATGTTAAGAAATCTTCAAATTTTTGATTTTCCAAATCTTCTAATAGCATTTTTTGCATACATGCTGAATCGTAGGATGTCTCAAAATGCAAATACAAAATTGATTCCAGTGAATTGTAATAAAATTGAATTTGACCCTATGAAAAGAAAAACACGATTAATTTCTAGATAACAAATAAAGAACAATAATACCCTCTACATTACCTCCTGGGGTTCATGTTTCAAAATACTTGGATGGCAACCCAGTACATCTAATGCAGCCATTTTATTGCAATCCGGAAATGCAGATTTACCAATAACTCCAACAACCACTATCTTTTTGTCATCTTGGAAGAGTATCTTACTAAGGAAATATGAGAGATATAAAAATATTGCTGTCCTTTTTTTTAAATGAAAATATATTTACTTAAATTCTTCCGGTATATCCGGATATGACCAATGTAAATGTTCCGGCATATTTGGTTGATGTGAGCTCCTTTGTTTTGTACCGGAACGTTGTATTTCAAGTAACCTGAAGAAGTGACCGCTTTTTAAATGTGAAGTCAACTCCTCCGAGAATTGTTTACAACAGGTGATTTTGTTTACATTCATATCGATACATACAAAAGGTGGTTGCTATGAAATCACATTGCACTAAACAGACTTGAGACACAAGGCAACTAGGCCAATTCAAAGAAAAACATGGAAATAGGAAAAGAGGAAGAATTTTTAAAACGAGAAATGGAGAAAAATCGCTGGCTGAATATAATCGCCAAAATTCCCGCTAATGCAAGAGACCTTGTAAGGGTAGCCTCTTTCGCACACTAACGATCTTCTTGGTCCAAATGAATTCCTGATAAAGTTGTGGTCCTAATATAAAATTGTTGACAATAGCAAATTGGGTTTGGCATTTTTGCGATATGTGTCTGTATCTGTTATGGATCAAAATATATGGGCCTTTGAACCCTACAAAAACAGGGAAATTCTGTCGCGTAGACACATTCGTAGAACCGGATATAACCGGATACCCGAACTTCCGGGTCAAATAACTTGGTAACCGGCTACGTTCCCCAAGAAGAAATATATCCCCATAATTAGGGTAAAAATACCTACCTCTGGAAAGAATTTCAGAAAAATCTGATTGTATTTACTAATCTAGAGTTAAGCCAAAAACAGCAATACCTGTGCAAAATTTCAGAGCTCTATTTTAAATAAATATTTGCGAATTCTTCGGGTTTTCAACTGGACATCTCCAGCTGCTCATGTGATGCACATAAAAGCTGTAAATTGTGAAACTTCGCACGTTGAAATTGGTCGATATTTTAGATCCCTAAATGCCTCGTGTGCATCACACCTCATTCGTAAATATTGGTATTTCTCGGCCATTTTGTTTTGAGTTCCCTTTTTATTATGTATTTTCTACTTTCTCTTCTATTCGTGTATGGAGGAACGATTTTAATTTTAGTGAGCTGTGTGTTGTAGATTGAGCGAAAGACGACTCACGATATAGAAAAATAATTTAAAAATAAAGAAAAAGTTTAAACAAATTGTTTATCTTACAAAAAATTCAACATGGGATGTGATGGTGGAACTATACCAAGACGTGACGAATTAGTGCGCCTGAAGAAAAAACCCGAACAGGTATGTATAATTGGAAGTACCATGGAATGATGAAATTAATAATTGTTTAACATTTTGTGTTTTATTTTGCAGAAAGATAAAGATTCCGAACGTGAATTCCGCTGGCGACATTGTGCCATAACCCAGCAACGTCTACAGGAACCAATTGTGATGTGTGGCCTCGGCCGGCTGTATTCCAAACAAAATGTTATCGAACGATTACTGGAAAAAGAAACCATGCCTGATGTGGCGAAACATATTAAAAATCTCAAAGATATCAAGCAACTGAATTTGACACCCAACCCAGCATATACTGAAACGGAGAAAACCGAAGGACTCTTGGACACAAGTCATGCTCCCTATATTTGCAAATTAACCGGTCTGGAAATGTCGGGTAAATTTCGGTTTGTTGGTATGTGGTCTTGTGGTTGTGTCATGTCAGAGAGGGCACTTAAAGAAATCAAGGGCAGTTCAGCGGGAGCATGCCCCGTTTGTCAGCAACCATTTGGTGTAGAGGATGTCATCGTATTGAATGGCAATGATGATGATATGGAATTAATGCAGGCTAAAATCGAAATGCGTTTGGCCAAAAAGAAGGCCAGTAAGAAGGAGAAAAAGGAAAATAAGGAGAAGGTAACGGGTACGGAAACTGCGGCAGTTAAAGAGGAGAATAAGGATGATGTGCCATCGACCAGTAAAACAGCAAGTAGTACAAATGGCACAAATGGAGTTAAGGCGGCTACAAATGGCGTAAAATCCAAATTGGTGGCAAATCCCAAACGTCTGGGTGCCGCTTCCGAGGCAATGCAGGATCCTGAATTGAAACGTTTAAAAACGGATTATAGTGTGGCCAAAGATCCCAAGGCCAGTGATGTTTTCAAGTCATTGTTTACATCGCACAAAAGCGAAAAGGAACAAAATCGTGCCCATTGGGTTACATATAATCCGTTCTATAACTAGCATTAGCTTTAATGTAGTTTAGTTTTGATTTTTTTTTTAAATAAGTTTTTTTTTATTTTCTAAATGTGACGCAAACAGCCCGAAAAGATGTGAAGTTAGAACTTTCCACCATATAGGTGGAATGCATAATAAATTTCTCATTTCGCAGTCAATACTTCGAAATTTTCGCGTTGAAAAAAATTAATATCGATTTTGCTATGTCCGTCTGTCTTTTTTTCGAATTTTCGATAGATCTCTCTACTTTTTCTAGGATCTTTTGTATTTATAAAGAAATGGTATATCCCTTATACTTGTATTTGTAGGGGGTACAAATACATACATTTTTGGTATTTTAAAGAAAACTTCAATATAGGTCCATGTTTTAACATAGACTCCATTAAAAAAAATCATCAGCCCTTTTAAGGACTTCGACGCTCGTGGATGTTATTGATGGGCTATTAAGTATATACATACTCATGAACTGAAGCCACATGCTATCGGACGCGTTCCCAGGTTGCGGATAGTGCGAAGCCCTTTTAGTTACCAAATCCTCACCATGATCGAACTCAGGTCTTCCACTTTATCAACGCCCATGGATTCAGGATATTTAAAAACCGCAAAAAAACCAAAACAAAATCTTCGACTGACGATGGGGTGGCCGGTGACTTAGTCTCCTAGGCTTTTCTATAAAATCTAAAAGCGTAAGTTCAGGCATGTCACAAAGAACCCCAATTGCGGGAGGGACGTCCAAAAGCCCATGAGTATTAGATTTAGTTCCCAAGTCTTTTGCCAGTCGACCGCGGATCCTCCACTCACCCAACGCCCCAAAACAATAAAAACAAAATTTTCGACTTATGATGGTTTTGCTACCTTGACATGTTGTCTCCAATGCCACAAACGCTGTAAACCAACCAATAAGAACTCCTAAACGAGAGAGGGGCTACCTTACAAGGTCTCTATGGAATACCTTCCTTGTGAGCAGTGACTACCTCTGCCCGAATCTTTACCATGACACTCTACCGAAGGAATTGCGTCTGCGAAACATCGGCGACCCAAGCGGATGCTGTACCGACTAAGACCAAAACAGCTGTGAAGAAATCCTTTTTAATAAAAATAATTCAGCATTTAGTCTCGCATGTTCCGAAATGTAACCCTCATATAAAGTTTCAGCCCAAATTTTAGGTTTTGTCACGTAAAAACTGGTTCGCAACAAATGTTTAATATAGGTCCATATTTAGATGTAGCCCCCATATAAAGGTACCGGGATTATTGATGGTCCTAACTGTAATTTCCTGTAATTTTGCATTGCGGGTTCATAGTAAAAAACTGGTTCGCAACAAATTTTTAATATAGGCCCATATTTGGATATAGCCTTTATTATTTTTTATTTTGTTCTGTATCACAACAATCCCCCATCCTGGTCACTATCCTTTGCCACCAGCTCACATACCGGTTCAAATACCCAACTATAATCGTTATCATCCTCTAGCTCTTCTTCAGATTCTTCTTGTGGAACAGGTAGATCAGTATGTTTGGTATTGAGATGTTCATACATATGAAAGGTTTTAACAAAGGGATTCCTCACAACACATACAATAAAATGTTGGATAGGGAGATTTTTTAAACTGTTTTTTTTTTAATCAAAGTAATCTCTCTATTTAAAAAAAATCCGAAAAATAAGGCAAGTTTTTAGTTTTATTTCAAAATACTTTTTTTTATTTTTAAAAACTATGCTTAAATTTACAATACTTTTTTGTTTCTGTTTTATATTTTTATTTTAAAAACTTAAAATAAAATGTATACTTTTTTTTGGAAAATTAAAAAATAGCAGCCTTAATAAAAACAAAAATTAAAAATTCCATTTAAAAAAATTGGAATATTTGTGGAACATTTTGTTGTTTTTTTTTTCACAATACTGATAGAAATTAATTTGTAATTAAAAAATAAATACTTATAAAAGAAAACCTTAAAAAATATATATGTAGATGTGTTTTTTTACTCTTCCGTTTCAACTTCTTCTTCGGCCGCATAATCATCATAAAAATCAAATTTTGTATCATCAATAAATGGATAATCGGACATTTCAATATCATGATCCAAATCATCAACCTCTTGATTGAGATCCTCGTGGTGGTCGGTTTCCATTTGTTGTAGGCCATGTGTAACGGGCGATGACATGCCATTTTGTATGTTGTTATTATACATAACGGGATTTTGTAGATCAGCAACATCATCATCATCTTCATTCGGATTGTTGTGGTTATCTTCATCATCGGTGTATTCATCACCCTCATCGGTATCGGATAAATTCTGCATTGTTGTAAGGCCATTTGTTTGAAAGTAGTCATTACTCCTCTCATCACTGCCGCGACCTCCATTATTGTAGTATGTGTTTTCGTGATCTTCAGGAGGAGCTTGATTGTATTGTTGGGGTATGTCATTTTCTGGCTCACTTTCCGATGATCCATCACTATAATTTGAGGCCTCCTCCTCATCATCATCATTTCCATCATCATAGTCCTCCTCTTCCTCTGTGGGGGCCATATGATTTTCATTGAAATTTAATTGTGGCCCATTGAAATTACTCTCATAATTTAATTGATTTTCAGTATTGAGATTGTCCTGTTGTTGTTGCAGCTCCTCCTGCTCCCCATTCTGTTCATGATGCAGCAGCTGCTGCTCTTCATTATTGTATTCATTATCACTGTTGTAATTGGAGCTCATTTCATGATGATTTTGATCTTGATCCAAATTCTGACTCTCATTACCATCATCTACCTCTTCTTCTTCTACTTCAGATCCACCACTTTCTTCCCTTTGCTGATCTTGTCCTTCGGCATTTCTTAGTTCTTGTTGTTGCTGCTCCTCCTCCTCATCTTCCGATTCACTTTCCACCACCTCTTCTTCATGAGTCTGCAAAGATGTTCCATTCACATTTTCCATATTTCCCGCTGCTGGACTTGGTAATCCCTCTGAAGGTCTCATCATCATCTGCTGTTGTTGCTGCAACATCATCAAGGCCTGAATCTGTTGCATATACATTTCCTCCTGCCTTCTACGCTCCTCTTCACTTATTTCCAGATTTTCCGTTTCCCGCATATTATTCAAGAGGGCTGCATGCTTCTGTGTGACATGCAGGGCCAAGGAATTGGAATCTTTGTGCAGTTCACCACACACAATACACAATAGGGTTTCCCCCTTGGGTTCCGTTTTTATTACCACACCACCACCATTAACACCTCCTCCCGCATTTTGACCCTCCGCCATATGATTCTGGATATGCTTATTGAGGTATGCCGCTTGACTATACGACTTACCACATATGTGACAGGGGAATGGCTTCTCTCCTGAATGGATTTTCAAATGGACACTCAAACTCGATGCCTGGGTAAAGGATTTATTACAAAATTTACAAACGAAGGGCTTCTCTCCAGTATGGATTCGCATATGGATATTAAGGCTACCGGACTGGGTAAAAGAACGATCACAAATGGAACAGGTGAAGGGTTTCTCACCCATATGGCATTTCATATGCTGCACCAGTTCCGATGAAGTGGCAAAGGCCTGCCGACATATGGAGCACTGATACACCATCGATAGGCTATGCATCCGCATATGTTCCTTAAGCTGCGATTCATGTTTAAATGTCTTATCACATTCGCTGCAGCTGAGTGGTGCCTCACCGGTACTATGGGTTTTCAGGTGAATCGCCAACGAGGTGGAATTCACAAATCCCTTATCACACAAATGACACTGATGCGGTTTCTTAATGGAATGGGAGCGGACATGGACCATAAGACTACTCGACTGTGTGAAGGCCTTCGAGCACAATTCACATTTATACGGCTTCTCTCCACTGTGGATCCGTATGTGCGTATTCAAGCTACCAATATGGGTGAAGGTTTTCTCACAAATCGAACACTGGAAGGGTTTATTGCTAATGTGGCAGCGGACATGCTTCGACAAATCTCCAGCACTGGGAAAGGAGGCCTCACAGTGGCTACATTGGAAACACTTCGGCTCACCACTAATCAGGGAGGACATTTCAATGGCTGCCTGTTGGGCAGCACTTCTACGACCTCGACCCCTCTTCACGGCAGGTATCACAGGGGTAATTGTGGTATTCGCCGCAGGATTTAATAGCAGAACTGAAGCACCCGATTCCCTCTGTTCACCCACATTTATGGCCATACCATTCAAACCCCCACCACTATGGGAATTCGATGAGTACTGTGACTCAGCCTCAACCTCCTCATATGCACCCTCTTCTATTCCCTCCATGGTGGTTTGTTCCTCTTCCACATTGAATTGTTGCAACTCGGGGGCATCACGGGTCGTTTCATCCTGCGTTGGATTAGAATTTGAACTGGAATCCGAGGAGGAACTTGATGAAGACGAACTTGAAGTGGAACTTGAATCATCATCATCGTCGTCATCATCATCTGAATCCGAATCTGACGAAGACGAATCATCTTCATCCCCGTTTCCCATCACTCCTTGACCATTTTGCCTTTGTTCTGCATCGCCACCACCACCACTATCCTCTGCCACCAGTTCACACACCGGTTCAAATACCCAACTATAATCTTTACCATCCTCCAGCTCTTCTTCGGACTCTTCTTGTGGCACTGGCAGATCAGCATGTTTGGTATTCAAATGTTCATACATATGAAAGGGATTAACAAAATACTCCTCACAACACATACAATGAAATGTCAGGTCGGGGGTATTTTGTTTTATCACCGTTTTTACGGAAGCCTGTTGTCGCTGTAGCACATCTTCGGTGAGGGGTATTATTGTAAGGGGAAGACTTACATTTTTATTAATATTATTTGTTGTTGTTGCTGTGTTGATGTTGACGCTGCTGTTGTTGTTGTTGCTAATGTTATTGTTGTGATTTGTGTGCAGATGATGTGAATTAAGTTGTAAGGCCATAATGAATGTGTGATCTGTAGGGGAGTATATAAGGTGAAAAAGGATATTGTATTTAATATGAAAAACAATTTGAATATTTTAAATTGCAAATATGTATACAATTAGCAATTTATATTAGAATACATAATAAAACCAGTGAGCGGTCTACCACTGAAGTCTATTTTCCAGTACAATATTTTTCGAAACGTTCCCTCTCTTGACTGATTAGAGATCATCAACTCATCTTTCTAACCCTGACATCTTATTCGAATCATATGTTCCCGTTGACCCGCTAAATATTGACCGATCATAATAAAAGTAGTCATTCTCCATAGTAGACCAAATCCCCTTCCCCGTGTAAAATTTTAATGTTTGAATTATAATTATGGCCTCTAGATAGACTAGAAAAATAATTTTTTTGGTCCATAGGTGTCGTTCTTGACCTAAAATAAAATTTCTTAAAAAATCCTAGATATCAGCTCCATATTTCCGCCCCCAGTGAAGTAATGGGTTACACCTGTAAATATTACACCTGTAATATTTAAGTATAACTCTCACATCCAAATAAATATATCACTATAATTGGTACCAAATCAAAGGTCAACAACTCCTCTGGATATACTATTCACTTCTCGGAATTTACAGCCTGTTTTTAAAACTCTAAACGAACGAATTCGAGTGACTTACTGCCAAACTCCTTGTTTTTGAAAAATATGTCATTTATTTTTGTTTTGAATCAAAAAATATTTGTTTACATAAACAAAAGTTTGGTCGTAAGTCACTCGAATTCGTTCGTTTTGAATTTTACAAAAACAGGCTGTAAGTCCTTCATAAGTAAATCATTTTGTAAGGTTCGATAATGAACTATATGTGAACTATATATAGCCCGCATTTAGGCCTTTGAACACCTGTTTCTATATGAAAGAGTTGCCAGATCGAAACAAAATTTAACATGTTTTTATAACAAAGATGGATGTTTCCAAAACATTTAACTTTTTTTAATTTATACCGCGTTTTTTGTGCTAGGCTAAGAACTTTCCGAACTACCCTCGTATACGTTAAAAATGAGCCTCGTCGAAATATTGGTTTTAGGCCCCATGTTTCTTTGGGCCAAATCCGTTTCAGAGAAAATTTAGAGTCGATTTTCAAATGTCCGTCCGTTGTCCGGCTGGTGTGCACGATAAGTATCGAAGGGAATAATCGATTTCATCCACACTTTGCACATCTTATTATTACTTCCAAACTTAGTACAAGTTCCGTCCACTCTGTCTGGTATTACCCACACAAAATGGTAAAAATTGTGGAAAAAAAATTAATTTTACAATATAATGAGAACTAAGTAACCTATTATCTTAACCGAGCCTCAAGATCAAGTAGGAATATGGGACCCATGGGTCCACTCCTTTTGAAACCTCCCCAACAAATTATTAAATTTTCAATATTTATGAATCCAATATCAGAGGAATTGAATGGCCGATTTGATCAAAACTTTACACAATCTATTTTTATTACCAAGCCTAGATCAAGTTTGAAGATGGGACTCTTTCTGGTACCTCCCCCACAAAATGGTCAAAATTTCCAGTATTTATAATGTCCGATTTGAACTAAACATTGCACAACCTATTATATTTACTAAAAATATTTCATGTTTGAAGATGGGACCCATTGGTTCACTCCTTCTGGTATCTCCCACACAACATCAACATTTTCGGACATTACATTCGCCCAATATTGGATTTATAAATATCCAATATTAGGCGAATGAAATGACCGATTTGAAATAAATATTGCACAACCTATTATCTTTACAATACCTAGATCAAGTCCGAAGGCGGGACCCGTCTGCCCTCTCCTCTGCTACATCCTACAAAAAGGGTCGTCAATATTACACATTTTATGAACATAAATTCAAAACATTTTTAATTAAACATAGGTATACCTTATATAAAACTAATAATAAAAAGAAAAACACTTTTTTACTTGTTTCAAATATATTTTGAATTTGTATTCTCCTCTGGTTGGTATTTCGCGACAGCAAGAGGAAGACTAAGGTGTGAAATCGCCTGCCGGGATAATCTTATGAATAGACCTTACTTATGAATAAATCTTGCTAAGAAGTGACTTTTTAAATGTAATTCACAGGTCCATTTTTTTTTTTTTGAAAATATTTATTTCGAAACATGTTGTCCTCTTATTAAAAAACACGAAAATTCTTGTATTGTATTTGCATAAAACTTACATTTTATAAAAATGATTTCTTTCTTTTAGTTTTTTTCTTTTATTTTTATAAAAATAAAATATTCCTGTTTATTTATTTTATTAACTTTAATAATCTTGAAATGCATACTTATTTAAAAAAATAGTTAATTTTTTTTATTTATTTCTATTTTAATAAAATTATCGAAATATATGGTCATTCAATTAAATATTTCTCGAGACCCTAATTCATACCACAATAAAATCCTTTGTTAACCACAAATTCGCAATTTGCCGCGCTATTTCTTATACAAAGTCCAAAATACACTATAACAAACATACATGTACACAAAAACAAGTTATCCCCAAAAAATATATAAATATATACTTAACATTTTTAAATATGTATGCCTACATATATAATATTTATTACACCCATTCCACACCCTCTCCATTAATTGATTTAATATTTTACTCAAAAATCCGCATATTTAACAAAATTACATTAATTTCATTTATTAACAACAATAAAAATCCAATTTTGCATTACTCACTTCATGTGCTGTGCGAAAAATGTGTGTATTACAAATTTCTTGGTATACACTCCAACCAAAAAAAAATTCAATAAATTCAATTTGCAAAGTCCTTTTGTGTGTGCTGTTCTTGTTATAATTAACAAATCCCCAATACATTGGGAATTGCGGAGTTTTTGCACATATTATTAAATAAATCTCTTTGTTTTTGTTGTCGTTACACAATTCGAATGATCGAGAACACGTTTTCCTTTATTTGCATTTATCCGCTTCGGCTTCTTTTATTCATTAAAAATAGATAATTAAAAAACAAAATACAAGCAAAACTAAACTAGAAAGGATTCAATGGTTGTTTTGTTTATAGTTGTTGTTGTTGCCAGCGAGCTGTCAAATTCGTTGTAGGGATATAGAATTCGATAACGGTGCTAATCGATAATATTTATCGATGAACATATGAAATGTTTAGAGGGGAGGATGTTTGCTATTGCAAAAACGATGCTTGTAATAAATACAAAATTCCATGGCCTATAAATAAGGTCATACCTCTCAAGTTTGCTGTCAAAATGCATTATTGTGAATTGACTTCCATTATGAAAACGTAAACAAAGTCGAAATTTTTGACATTAGACTTGAGAAAAAACAGCTGTTTTCCGATTTCGATTGCTATCTTGGTGACCTTATTTATAGGCCATGCAAAATTCAATTCAACTTCGAGTGGCTCACAATAAAAGCAGAATTTTACGAGTAAATCACGCCAATGGGATCCAAAAAAAGAATATATCTCACATAACAACGTACTTGTTTCATATATCAAAACTATCTCTCTATGGCCTATTCCCGCACTGCAAGAATCTACTATTTTGACAGCGATTACATTTTTTCCTTTATGACATCGAAAGAAATAATAAAAACCAGTAAGCGGAGCAGTATATTCGGGCTGGGTCGACCGTATGATACCCTACACAACTATCAAAACCAAAACATTTGTTTTTGTCTCGATTATCTGTCAAAATTTTCCATATAATATTTAACATGGTTGGCAACATTGCACATCGAATACGAGTAGAAATTATTCACTTTGACAGTTAATCGATACATCAGCTGCGCTAAATGTACTACCTATTTATTGTGCCATGTTTGCACCCTTTTTGACCGATTACCAGATCTTATTTCTTACCCTGGCATATTTTCCAAATCTGGTTTTCCCGTGGTGAGCATTTACGCCATAAGATGCAAATTTATTCATTTTACACGGAAAAGTCTTGTCCGATCATTCTCAAAACAGTCCTCCTAATTAGTTGCCCTGGTTCTCTTTTCCGTGTAATGTGTTTTGATGTTCGGCTTATAAGTGTAGACTAGAGCGACTTGAAAATTAAACAAAGATAAAGTTTTGAATCCATTTTACTTCCTATATATCATATGGTTATACAAATGTTTGGGTCTATTCGACCCGCTAAATATTGATCGAGCCATGCTTCTTCCTTCATCTGGTTTCTCTGGATGATCTTATTAATATACCTTGATATCTATCATACCGCCGATTAATAGCTGTGAACCGTATGATTTGCCGCCTCATTTCATCATCTTTACAAGCCACACTTTCCTTAACCATAGGAAAGCAAATTGGCAAGGTTTAAGAGAGTTCACCAGCAGAAAGGGAATTTCGAGACTTCGCGGCAGCCTTAAATGAAACATAATTTCCTAGCAGAGGCAGTTTGATCTAGCAAATGATCGTAATGATCTCCGTCGATCTAATGCAGCAGATCTCAGAGTCAGGCAACTCACGTTAAATGTCAGTAGATTAGTCGCGGAACATAAGCAGAATAAATGTTTGGAGCTAGGAAGTATTGCAAGATCGGGACAGGTGTGAGTAAACTGTGAGTAAAGATTAAGTCTCGCTTCCTAACCATTTTCAAAACGAAACTGTTACTGATCCTAAGAGATGCGCAGTTATTTTAACCGACAGTTTGACGAACATCCTGAGAGTGACAGGAAGAAGGGAAGAGTACTACGTCGTATAAGATTTCTTCCCGCCGAGGAGGTAACATCACAGTTTACAATAGGTGATATTGCATTTGACATCCTTACCGCTAAGACATCTAATGGCTTTGGTCCTGAAGAAATGTCTATGGTAATGTCAAATGAGCCTGGAGTTAAGTATCTGACTAAAGTCCTAAATTTGTCGGTAGATACCTAGATCGTTCCCATGGCATGGACAATGGGCAAGGTTTTTAAATATTACATACCGATCTAACTTTTGTCACCAGTAGCGAATACTCTTGAGGCAGGTTCCGTAAGCAACACAGCACAACAACAGCAGCGTTGCACGTCATTTCCACATATATAAGTCTATGATTTGATCAGAACCTTAACTATTGTACGTGGAGTTCGGAATAAGAAGTCATAATCTCACACGGCCTTCTTAAAATTTAGTATACCACATTATGAAAATGATGGCTTTTGAAATTCCAAGTTTTATTATAATGGATCAACTTTTAAAAATATTTGATCAATACTTAAAAGCTGTTAAACATCTAAACATCTACCTTTACGTTATTCCATTCTCTCCAGACAGCATTGAGATCGTTACCTACGCAGATTATCGTACGATCGTTGCTTTTGTTGCTGTACCTGCTTGTGTACTTCAGAGAGAATCTTTCTAAATCCTCCACCCAAGCGTGGCAGGAAGTATCTGCCTGTGGGAGTGAGGTTCAACGTTATTAAAGAGAGTTCGTAGATCATGTTGCCTATCGAGCATACTGATACATTTACCGACAGAGTTGTCAACTTAATTTATATAGACTCATTCTTTAGAACTGATCTCAAGATGTTTGCCGTTGTCGGAGTGAGTGTTCCACTTCTCCAAATAAAATAAGCTTCACAAGTATTCCTTTGACAAAGCGGCTTCCTTGTAGCTAACCTCGCGGATTTTATTGAATAAAAGTTTCGATTTTTCTGCTGCGCTCGTAGTATTTTATAAGTTTTGTTGGATTTGTTTTAATAGTTTGGTTTGATAATGCCGGAGTTCCCCTTTGTATTTCAGATATTACCCCATTATCCAATTTTTTCATAAGCTGGCTTCTTCCAGAAAGTTAAGGTGACATTCCATTGTGTAGATCATTGTATATACTTCTGTTGTGTCTATAGATTAAATTGTTAACCATGCTGTCAATATATTCATTTCCCACATCCTAATCCTTTTCCTTAGGGCTCATGCAGCATCCATGCATATCGGAATCTTTCCTACCGAAAAAAGTCTTCCAAGCATTCGAAGGAGTTTCTTCAGGCGAAGTTCATGCTTTTGGCCTTGGATAACACAAAATCTACATGGCGTTAGAAGTCGCCAGGTGCAGAATGATTTCACAATACTTATCCTGCCTGATACTCGTTTGCATTCATTTCCAACTTTATAGTTGAAATATATTTTCGGAAGTTCTTCGCAGTAGACATGAGTTTGCCTTTTCCAACGTTGATTTTTGTTGAAGTGGTTGTAAAAATACTTCTTTCCACAGTATTTCCAAAGCGCCCTCGTAGGATCATCGTAAGTTAAGAGCAATTCTCCTTTAGGTGGTCCTGGTATGACACAAACGAACAGGTTTTTAGATCCCCGAGGTACCTCACACATCTTATTTTATAAAAATTTCCACCACGCAACAGGATTGTTAATTGAATCCGAACAATTGAATTTTGTAAAGAATGCCGTGCTATCATATTGTGTCAAAGACTTTAACGAAGTCCAAGACAATTGCAATGGTTCGCTCTTTCAGTTTGAAACCTTGCGTAAGTAGAGAAAGCTGTTGAATGCTTTGCTCAAAATCCAAATTGACAATCTCTACGGATTATCCTTTTATCAATAACGTAGTTCATGTGTCGTAGACAGCAATCTTCCAAAGAGCGATATTAGCTTCCACGTAGAGTAGCCTCTGCTCCAGCTTTTGGGATTGGTTGACACAACGTCTAGTTATACTACGTATTTTTTAATATTTTACTGACATGTACTTATGATTGGTGCATTATCATATGCAACAGAAAAATCCTACAAATTTAAATTTGAATAGAAAGGAGTAGCTACCATAACAGAACCCAAAGAAATATGTAGAAGATGTGTGCCGCACCTATGAATGGACTTATTTAGGGTGGTTGTGTACCGTACACATAAGCATTATAGAATTGTATAAAAAGGCCATAATTTGTTGTTTCTGAAATTGAAATTTGAATGGGAAGGAGTTGCTACCATAACAGGACCAAAAGGGATCTTCTACATAAATGTACCAGAGGTTTTTAGCTTCTTCATACGCTAGCGTAAATGGTTAAAAACGTACTCTCAGTTGTTTACTTTTCCTCAATCATTTTTGAAGATGAATTCTCAGGTACGCTCACCTGCACTTACTCTCACTTAGTTATGCCCACCACTGGTCTATATTTTTAACCCTATATGACCCCCACCAAATCGGACGGCTCACACGGCCTTATTTAAATTTAGTATGTCACATTATGAAAATCATGGCTTTTGAAATTCAAAGTTTTATTATAATGGATCAACTTTTAAAAATATTTGATCAATACTTAAACGCAGCATCTCCTTGTCGAACACCAATTCCTTGGGAGTTTTCTCGCAAGGTGAAAAGCGAAAATTACTCAATAGAGTAGCTAAGCAGGAGACCAATTCAATATAACTGAAATTAATTGCAGGACAGGCCTTGGGTCCATCGCCGAATGAGAGAAAAGTGCAAGCTGGACGTTTTACATTCTTATCAAATCGTTCAGGACGAAATGCTTCTGGATCAGGATAAAATTCAGGATTATTATTGATGGCATGTAGGGGTATAATTAACAATGTATTTGGTTCAATGTGCAGGGAATCACCACTGGTTGTCGGTAACGTGCAGGCATTGCGGCTACATCGTGAAGAGGCAAAGAGTAGAGGATATTTTCGGATAGTTTCTGAAGGGGAGAATGTAAATTAAATTAAAAAATATAATATTTTCAAATTTCTTTTTTTTTTTAATATTGCATTTTATTATGAATTAGTAATATTGAAATTATTTAAACAAATATTTACCCATTATAATCTGCTTAATATAACGCATTCGCTTTACAGCTTCAAATGTTAGCTCGTTATTGTATTCCGCCAATATTTCCTTCACTTCCCCGCGGGCCTTATTTTGTACTTCCGGATTTTTCGCCATTTCATAGAGAGCCTCACACAAAGCCACCGATGTTGAATTATAACCTGCCGCAAAAAAGAGAAAAACCTCTCCCACAATTCTATCCAGTGTCAATTCGAAGTTCCTCGATTCTTCCGGATCATTTTTAATTTGTATTAGAATATCCATAAAGTCTGGACGTTGTATACCAAACTTTTCACGATATTCGATAGTCTCCTTAACCAATTGTGTAAAAAATCCGATGGTCTCTTGCCCATGATATTTCACATTAAATAATTTCAGAATATCCAAATATTTTGTACGAAATTGTAGAAGAGGTCTGAAATGTTCAGCCGTTGCTTTATCGCCATAATACCGAAATTTGGCATCCACATCACGCAGACTATTGCATTCCACACCAAAACCCACACTTCCTATGACATCCACCGAAAATCTGGAACTTATATCACGCATTTCGAAAACATTAGTTCTCTCCGCCACCATTCTCTCTTTGAGGACCTGGACAAGTTCTCCACACACCTGTTTCATTAAGGGATACATATATTTGGTATTGTTGGGTGAAAAGCATGGACGGAATTTCCTCTGCAACGGTTTCCATTGATCATAATCCAAACGACCCATATTCGCCAGGAACGGGTCATTGGGATTAACATATAATCCGCGATCGGGAAAATTGTCATATTGTGTTATGAGAATTTGTTCGATGGCCTTTTGGTCCTGCACAAATATGCCCGTCATAAAAACCAATTCAATAACCCTGAAGGCTTCCTGCTTCGCATACATATCCTGATAGACATTTTGTATTAGCCGATAGAGAGGTTTCTCTTTAGTTCTCCTCAGCAATGAGTAAATATTCAAAATTTTTACATTTTGTCTACGCCAATACAGAACACGCTCACAATATTTTAGAAAAATTAGAATTATTAAAATTAATAACAACAAAAATAGCACTCCAATCAAGGACATCTTTTATTTATTTTTTTTTTTTTTTTGAAATCGAAAATTCCGAACTTAATAATAAATTTCTTCTAAATGTTCCTTTAATCTGAAGCAACTAAACTATACTGAAATATTTGAAAATGATTTTTTTGTTAATACGATTTTTTATGTAACCGGTTTCGGATTTAACTTGTCGTATAATGACATAAGTGTGCTAATAAATTAATTGCTGGAAATTAACTTGTAATGCCTTGCGGTAAATGAACTTCGATTTGATTTCTCCTTTCAGGAATAATCAGTTTATGGTTTTGTTAATTTGTCATTTCGATTGTAATACATCGAAGTAAAAAGTACAAATACACTACAGTTGATTGAAGCGATTCCCTCGATCACTGCGTATGTAACTTTGGGCGCCAATTTTAAAAGAGGCACATAAAACCGATATTTTAGTTAGTTGCGACTTTTTCTTTCCAGAAATGAATGGGTTCCGTAATGATAACTACCCCTTTCCAAGTTTAAATTTGTAATAAAATGTCTTTGAAATATTCCATCGACAGAAAATATTGCAGCCGTTACCGTTCGGGTAATGTTAGGCTACTAACAAACAATAACGAACAAATTCAAAGATGGAGAGAACATTTCGAAGAAATCAGTAATGCCAACAATATTCTGAATATGTGGACGAAATAAAAGAGACAAGAGAACAACTAAATTGTAAGAAAGAAACATGAGAAGATGGAAATGCAATCCAGGAAATCCAATCTTACAGTATCCGAAAAATCTATTCTTCTGTACGTCGGTGAAACCCGACATGAACCTAACTCCATAAAGTAAAGTATTCATAAACAAATGTCACGGGAATATTCAGACCATAGAATTGAGTTTTCCAACCTTTCCACCATCAATCCTATGGAAAAAACATTTTAAGAATTTTGGTTTAAAAAACGAAAACAAAAACCCACTCTGCGCGACCTTTTGAGCATCTTCGACACAGCATTCTTTACAAAATTGAATCGTTCGGATTTGTCACATCACATCTCATCATGGCAAGATGACTGAACATCGACCAGTTAAGGCAGGGGTGCCTCAGGGATCGATGTTCGGACCGGTTCTATATAACTTGTTTGTATTCGATATACCACGGCCACCTGAAGGATAATTGATGTTAACATACGCTGATTGATGTTAACATACGCAAAGCAGGGGCGCTTTGGAAACACTTCTCATCTACTTCAATAAATGGGGATTTAAACTCAAGGTCGAAAACTGCTTATCACTACCGGTGACCGGTTCCATATACTATATATTCGTCTGGGACTACATGTGTCACTTAAAGTATGATGATGAGCTAATGGGACTACGAGGATGCTTTGGAAAAACTTCACTAGAACTATGAAACCAAAAAAACCATACAGATAACCATCGAAATTGTCTGGGACCTCGACAAAGCATTTGACACAGTATGACAGTAACATTCTTTAAAAATTTAATTGTTCGGATTCGATCAACAAACTTGTAGCATGGAGGAAAATTTTCTCAAGGATCGAGTTTTTCGTGAAGGAGTCAATGCAGGGATGTCAGAGGAATCCCACCTTGAACCTATAAAACCTGTTTTTATGTGAAATACCAGTGCCATCAGAAGGATGTTTGCTGTTAACATATGCTGATGATGTACTACTGGCACTGCGAGGACGCTATGGAAATTCTTCCCAACTACTTCAACAAATTGAGACTCAAAATCGAAGTTGAAAGATGCATATCAGTGTTTTTCCAGGACGAACCCTAGTCTACAGCGAAAAGCTTCCGAACATACATTCCAACAGTATCTTGAAGTGTTTTTTGTGTTTTGTGCCCATAGGCATACCTCGCAGTGGCTGAGCCACAGGCGGATATGCGCCCACCAGCACCGAAGTGCTGTACCAATTGGAGAGCATGCAGAAGGCATACTCTTCCCCTTCGTGAGGGGCGAAACCACAACCCCCGCGAAGCTCCCAAGGTGGCCACACCAACTGTCAGGCTGGATCAACAGATCCAGGGGCACCTGACACCCGCGGTACGGAAAATCTCCGCTCAGGCTCGAGACCGAAGCCTCTCCCAGTTCGACGCAAGTCCGGGCTGGTATCCCAAAGCAAAATACAACAGCATTCAAAAACCGCAGGCGGCAAGGAAAAACCTTACCCCAAGCAGTGGCGACGTCGAACAAATACACATAACACAAACAATTAAAACGCTGTCCTCACGGACTGCACAAAGGGCCCAAAGGACCGCGGCATCGGACAAGACAAAACAATCAACGAAACTGCCCTCACGGGCATCCTACACGCCATCCACAACCGCAGAAGTGACTTCTGCGAAGTAGAGAGACCGCGAACCTCCCACGATGCGGAACGACAGTAGACCACAGCAGCAATAACAACAGCAATAACAACCGGCGCACCAACCCACCACCACCCGGTGCAACCGACCAAACCCAACTGCAAGGGGGCTATGCACGATGAGCACCTCCACTAAGTACCGTCCTTCTCTTAAATGCTTTACCCATACTTGCTAAATCTTTAATGTCATCATAGTAACAGCATTCCGTGAGAATATGCTTCCAGGCGTCAGTCATCCTGCACCCACATAAATTCGTCTGGGACAGGCCTCACTTATGCAGAACAGCATTGAGAGAACCATGCCCCGTCAGTAAGAAACCAGTACTTAAGCCGAAGTTAGTCTTGCCGGTCCACTACGAACGTTGCGTCACGAATAACTTCGTACGTCACCCTCCCTTTGTCACTGTTCGTCCACCTTGTCTTCCATCTATCAACAACACAATCGAAGGATAGTGCTGTACCGCCTACTCTCCCCATCCACCAAATCAGAAGGCCTGAGCCAATCATCCTCATACATTCCAACAATAAACATTAGACATTAATTTATCAAAGTGTCTGACAGGATAAAGTAACTTCAATTCATCTTGCACAATATATTCGACTTCTGCCGGCATGTGGATTATGTACTATCGAAGTCCAAATTAATGATTTTCACCTACCAAAGGTTTTTTAAAATCTGAATGGACTTTCTTCGGAGGTAAAGTTATGATTAGTTAACCTTAGCATGAGATACGTTCCATGATCTCCTAAACTATAAAATACCTTGGAATCAACCTGCACGAAATATTCGACTTTTGGCGTTTTTTTTTAATGCGAAGAGTGAAACAGGGAGTTCCTCAAGTAGGGTTCATACCTCTCGAATTGGCAGGTATTGAAATCGAAGTCGATTGTACGATCATTATCGATCAAATGTCTATGTAGCTTATTTAGTACAGTTCTTCCTTCTGAGGAATTTGAATATATCCGTTAAGTTCCCGCTTAACATCATGGCCGAAGGTGTACCGACCGACCACAAACTACCCCAAAGTTTTTTAACGTTTCATAACTTATTTAAGTCATCCGTGCTAGCCACCGCTTTTTGGTCCTCAAGTCGCTCAGCGGCAGATCTTCGGGGTGTTGACAAAGATACCTTCTTGGCCTCCTACAAAGCTATAGATTGGTCAGTTGTAAGCTATACGGCGCCAGTGTGGTCTGCGAATGTTAGCGATACGCAGTGGAAGAACATTCAAATGTGTCAGAATGCCGACCTGAAAACTATGGCACGGTGCCTCCTTATGACACCAGTGGACATTTCATACGAGGAGGCAATGGTCTTACCCGTATATCGTCGCAAAAGGATGTTATCGATGAAGTGCCTGCTTGGGTGCTATCGCTGCAATCATCCATGCAATCACCTTATGGATATGATTCCCGACCCAGCCATGTATGTAGAGAAATATGCACATGATCTAGGGAGAGAGAAGTCCAACGATATGGGAGAGAGAACCCTTAGATCATAATTGAATGCAGTTCTTGGAGTGCAACCACCACACATATAGATTCGGAAAATGACAGAAGCCTAGACAAAGGAGAGTGGTTTTAAACGAATTAAGATCGGGATGGTGCTGCCGCCTCGTGTTAAGCCCAAATTGACCGCACGATACCAAACACATGCCCTGTATGTGAACTTGGACTTTACGTTGCATCTCTTCATTTGCCCAGCTAATACGAGTCATCTGTCTCCGGAATCGCTTTGGATGCAGTCGATCAAGATTGCAACTTTTTTAACCTTGAATTTTAATCGTATCGATATCTGTATGGTGAAATATGGAATGTAGCTAATTTATGGAAAATATTTTATTGAGGAATAATCAGAATACAACGAACACCTTTGGTCCATCCTTAGAAGGAAACGCCTGCCCCATACAGCTTTGCTTAAACTGCGAGACGAAGGAATATGGTCGCCTGATGTTACTTAACATTCTAAATGTGACGCTAGATATATATTATTTTAGTAGCCTCCTTTAATCTAAATCGTATGTCATTGGAGAGTGTCTTTAATTTTATATTGTAACCATTAAGTAGACTGTGTAACCTGACATATTTTTTTAAATAAATGAAATTATTTCCGCATATATCCGAACAAGCTATTAAGGTAAAACTGACAAAACTTTTATGAGCGCTCAACATTGGTTCAGAAATCGATTTAACTGGTATTTTTTATTCTCTGGGGGAAGAAAGGTACTTTAAACTAATTGACCAACATTTCTGGGTATTCGGTATTAAAGGGATTTCAAACATGGGTTTCAACCGATATGACAGTATTGTGGGTTCTTTTTAGGAGTCAAATTTTCCTGCCAAAAAATGTATCCTTACATTGCTCCCATATAAAACTTCCGATGGATTTTATGAATTTTGAATGTCGACCTCATAGTGGCGAATATGAAAAGATCAGTCCGGCCACACTTAACCATGTTTTTATGTTGTTTTATTTCTTTAAAAATAAATACAATGTTTTTGTATTTTTTTGCAAAGCTTTTAATTTATTCCATTAATTTAATGTTTCTTTTTTCATTGTTTTATGACAAAATTACACAAAATTTGGTTCGTTCTTTGTTTTCAAAAAAGATAAGTGTTTGTTTCTGTTACAACTATTTGTTTTTTTGTTTATTATAAATAAATATTTTAAGTAATATGTATGTATGTAATATATATTTTTTTTTAATTTCTACTTAACCAAAATTTTATTTGTAAAATAAATTTATTTTTGTAAAAATATATATTTGTTTTGAGAACTAAAGATACGTAAATTAGTTGATGTATGTACTTAATTAGCACCTAATATGTAAATGTTTTTTTGAATATGTAATGTATAATGTGTTTGTTATATATAACTAAATTGAACTTGATTGTGGTATTTTGAGAATTATTTTGAAAATGAAAAAAATTAAATAAAATTCAAAATCCATTTACTTAGTAATGTTCTTTTACGAAAAGTTTGTCGGAGTTTTATACTATTTGACATAAAGGGAGCTTGAATAAATGTAGAATATATCTGAGACCAATTAAAGAATTTTTTGAGGATTCAATGAATAGAAAACTCTATGGGCCTTCTATGGGCTGAAGGTTTTAATTTAAGAGTTATCTAACAAGAGGTATTGTGCCTCCGCCCCATCCTGTTTTATTCTTACAATACGTTTATTTTTGAACACAGGGCATTTTATGTTTCAGCCGCGACATCAATAATTTCAAAACGTTGACCTTTTTCGGGAGAAGTACCTGAAGGAGTGGACCAAAAATGCTTCACATAGGCTTCGTCAAAATACTATGCTTTAGGTATTTCGATTGTTATATTTTAAAATGTTTGCCGCGGCGGAATTCAAAAATTCAGCTTGAGACCGGCTGGGATTTTAACCATGGTTTCCATGGCATCTGTTGATTGTTGTCCGGCGCCTTAGGGTTCAAAGCCACCTCTTTTTCTTCTTAAGGTTGCACAATATGCAGTTGTATACCATAGAAGAACAAATATTGACTGTATGGAACAAAAATTCGGTCACTACAAGAAAAATCTGATATAAAAGGGATGTTCTGGTGTGATGCCAAATGTCCGAACCTTGACACGGTTGAATATAATTCGTTGGTGCAATTTCGCAATTATATTCGACATAAATACAACATATCATATAACGACATTTGTAAGCCACTTTGCTCCATATGCCTAATGAGCGCTTAGACAACGGCGAAACGCGTCGCATAATGGTGGCAACTTCGATCATAGCTCATCTCGAAAGAGAAATAAATAAAAAGGAATTTAACGACGATTTAACTAGTTTTTATTTAAATTTCTAATTATACCCTGCACAACTATGTTGTCAGGGTATTATAGCTTTGTGCAGCCCCGAATGTTTGTAACGCCGCGAAATATTGGTCCTAGACCCACCTTTAAGTATACCGATCGTCATATCTCGACTAGCTGAGTCGATCTAGACATGTGTGTACGTATTCAGATATTATTTAGTAACCCATTACCACATTAGAGGGGGAAATATCGCGCTGATGGCTTTAAAATTTTTCATGAAGTTCCAGTTATGGTCAAGAACAACGCCTACATTTTTCTGTGATGATCAGATTAAAATTTTGGGATGAAATGGACCGAAAACTTAATTTTTTGTGTGTTTTCGAGTCGAGTATAATCCGAAAATCACAACACAACCCACCGTGAAGCTAATCTGGACAAGTAATTCGAAGGACTGTACTGAATATTCGAAAAAGTAAGGAAGAGGTGTTGTTGACCTCTAATCGGGCAAGAGGGGGCAAATATCATGAAATATTACTCAGACTCGGAATAAATATCCTCAGAAAGTTTGAGTTCGTGGTAGTTGTGTAGGGTATCGTATGGTCGGCCCCGTCTGACTATACTGCTCCGCTCACTGGTTTTTACTTAATTTTGTTTAGCATTTTTTACTAATTGCCTTTCCACATTTGTTTTCTTTTTAGGTATGTATTCCACCGGATGGAAACAAAAATAAATCATTTGTAAGTATTTCTCAAAAAAAAAAAGAAGAAAATATTAAAATGTTCAACCTGGTTTTCATATAAAAACACAGTGAATGTGTAAAAGGGAGAACATTTTGTTAAACAGGGATCTACTTATGTATACAGTCCACTTATGATAAGAGATTTTTCTTGATGAATGTTTGTACTTTAAAATAAGATTTTAGGATTTTTCTATTGGCACAAGTGGTATGTTTAGGTTCGAATACGGGGAGTATCGAAAACCGGCATAGAAATTGTTGGAAAATTGACTGTTTGGGATAAAGTTAGTGATAATATATAATTTCTGCCGTAAAAGCCCTGAAATGTGAAGAAACTCCAGTTCTACTTCTTCCTCGTCGATTCCGCCAACGATATTACACCATTTTTTTGACAGGCCTTGGTGTTATGACTTATGAAGTTAATACATTTACCGAATCCATCTGATCACCAAAACGTCGTGTCTTTGCTGAATTGGGTCCTTGATGAAAATGATCCGGAATTTCATCGATATGCACATCTTGACTAATGAGTCCGATTTATAACTCGTTGAATGCGCCAGCAAGCAAAGTTATTGCATCTGGGGCTCGCAGACACTAAGAATTATTGTTGAGATGCCTATCTATATCAATGTATGACTGCTTGGTGCGTTTATGATCCTGAGGGTTGGTTCTCTCGTTTTTTATACCCTTCACCACACTGTGGTACAGGGTATTATGTCTTTGTGCATATGTTTGTAACAGGCAAAAATAATCGAGATAGACCCATGGTTCCTTTTGAGAATATGAATAGAATCACTTTCTGAATCGATTTATGCATGTCCGTCCGTCTGTCCATGTTAAATTGTAAACAAAGTACAGGTCGCATTTATGATCCGATTTGGATGAAATTTGGCACAGCTCATTTGTTTGGCCCAAGGACGAACCCTATTGAAATTGGGAAAAATCGGTTCAGATTTAGATATAGCTCCCATATATATTTTTGCCCGATTTACGGACTTTAGACCCTGCAAATCTTTCGATTTGCACGAAATTTGGCATAGCGTACTGAATTGAGCCACGAAAGATGTGTGCCAAGTTTCGTGAAAATCGGTTCAGATTTATATATAGCTCCCATATATAGTTTCGCCCGATTTACGGACTTTAGACCCTGAAAATCTTTCGATTTGCACGAAATTTGGCATAGCGTACTGAATTGAGCCACGAAAGATGTGTGCCAAGTTTCGTGAAAATCGGTTCAGATTTAGATATAGCTCCCATATATAGTTTCGGCCGATTTTTGTTAAATGGCGTACCAAAGTCCCTATATATCTTTCGATTTGCACGAAATTTGGCATAGCGCACTGAATTAAGTCTAGAATGATGTGTGCAAAGTTTCGTGAAAATCGGTTCAGATTTAGATATAGCTCCCGTATATATCTTCCTCCGATTTAAGGTAAATGGTGTACCAAAGTCCTTATATATCTTTCGATTTGCATGAAATTTGGCATAACGTACTGAATTGAGGCTAGAATGATGTCTGCCCAGTTTCGCGAAAATCGGTCCAGATTTAGATATAGCTCCCATATATAGTTTCGTCCGATTTCATGTTAATGGTGCCCCAAAGTCCCTATATATCTTTCGATTTGCAGGAAATTTGGCATAATATATCCTTCGATATATTTGGATAGAGCTTCCATATATATTTTCGCCCGATTTTAAGTAAATTGGACATCAAACTCTTCATGCTAGTCAGGTTGACATCAAATTTTGCACAACATACAACATTGAGCATAGAATTACGTAGTTGCGTTTTGTAGAAGTACAGACATAGCCCAACAGATAACCTATTTATATTTGATTGAAGTCGATTTATATAACTTATGGATATATATGTAGGTAGATTCACATTTAGATAAATATCACATATTTTATTTCATCCAATTTCATGTTAATAGTCCTGTTTAATATATCCATAGTGGTGAAGGGTATCATATAGTCGGCCCCGTCCGACTTTACTACTTTCCTTACTGGTTAAACATGAGAATTGTAAATGATTTATTTTTATGATCGATGTTGATATTGTTTTTTGGATAATGTTTTTTGCAAAAATCCGCCGATCTAAATTATTGAGTACGAAGGGAAGGGCAACAACTATAGGATAGCCTATACGGGTTGTCAATTTACCAAATTGCTGAAAAAACTGATCGAACCGGAAATTTCAGTAATTATCGCATCTGGGGCCCGCAAACCTCAAGAGTTACTGTTGAGAAGCTTATCTACCACAGCGTACTGTTTATGATCCTGCAGGGTATTGAATCTCACGTTTTTTTAAATATGAGGTTAGGATGAGAGCTTATTAATGATTTATTTTTATGGTCGATGTTGGATGGTATTAATTTGGACAACGTTTTCTTCCAACAAGTGGCCGTGGCGTGAAACACAAACGACGAAACCATTGCTCTTTTTTACGGGAAAAACTTTCGAAGAGGTAATCAAAATTTGCCATGGAGATTTTTCGAAGTTATAGTTGCAAAAATCCGCCGACCTAAATTATTGAGTACGAAGGAAGGGCAAAAACTATAGGATAGCCTACAGGGTTGTCAATTCACCAAATTGCTGAAAAAATCTCATGGCTTCGGAAAAGTTCGCATCTTTTCAAAAATGAGGTTAGGCTTAGTGATTATAAATGATTTATTTGTATAATCGATGTTGAATGGTATTAATATGGCGTGATAATAATAATGCGCTCAGCAAGGGACACAAAAGTAGTTCTGGTAATAAGATACCCTAAGATGTCTATGTATGTGTGTAATCAGTGTACTTCTCAAGCAGTGTTCAGTATCTAAAGATACGGTTGGGTTTCAATATCTGAATTTTACATTTGGTCCTTCGAGCGGTGTAACAATAAAATCTGGTCTTTCGATAATAAGAACCACAATAATATACTTAAAAAAGATAATTGAAACTGTATCCTCAGATGCAGATAAAAGAGTCATACTCAGGTGTCATTCGAATTCTCATTATTCTGCTGCGAAAATTAAGCAAAATTCTGGTATTAAGTTTATCAACAGTAAAACGCTTTAGATACGATCCGCAAGGAAGAACATTACATGGACTAGAGAGTGGCACAGAGTAATTTTTCACCGATGAAAAGGATACAGTTGATATAATTACTACGTTCATGATATTCAAACGGAAGAACACCATTTAAATCGTTTACATTGTCGTTTTAGGTTACGTTATGGTGTGGTAGAGCCATTAGTTATGGAGCTTCAATTTCAAGGGACTGCCGTAAAAATATTACATGGACTAGAGAGTAGTGTAGAGTAATGTTTCTCCGATGTAAACACATTTTATTCAGAGTACCCAGATGCAGATAAAATTGCGTTATGATGTGGGGAGCTAATAGTTATTATGGAACACTTGAGCTTCAATTTCGTTCGTCCAAAATGAATGCGATAACGTACAAAGGAGTTTTAGAAAGGTTTTTTTTTCTGGAGCTCTAAACCATACAGCACGATTCGTCAAAGATTGGATTGATGGCCAAAATGTGGAGAGATCCTGGTTACCATATTCTCCCGATTTAAATATCATCAGAAAAGTATAGGGTTGGCTAGTGCGTAAAGTTCGCTAGCCTGGCAAGCTGTATAATACCAGACGTAGTAACACCTCTTATTGGAAAATATACTATGGAAACAAGCGTATATATTTACGGAGATAGGAATTTCCAAATGTCGTCTATGCACAACATAGTTGAATTCTAATTAGAAAATATATATACTGCCAATAGAAACAATATATTCACAATTCACTGAAAAGAAAAAGAAATCCATTATTTTTTCAGCAGATGGCTGTACGTTGGAAGGATGACATTTCGCAGTAAAAAATTATATTGATGTGTTTTGTTTGCATTGTGTTGTGAGCTACAGGGTTTTAAAAATGGAATTGAACAAAGAGAAAATTAGGTTTTTCTTTGACAAAGGCGAAAATGCAATGATGTTTATGGTTCCGATACTGTAACATCCAATTTTGGTTTCGTAGATTTCGTTCAGGAATTTTGATGTTAAAGACGCACCTCGCACAGATAGGCCGGTCGTCGGAAATGTTGATAAAATCGGAGAAATTATCGAATTTGGCGGTCATGTTAGCAGTCGTAAAATCGTCCAGGTCGATTTACAGATATTACAGTTTTTTTTTACTTTAATGGTATATATATATTGTTTCCTATATGGGTCTTCTATAGGCTAAAGATATTTTAATGCAACATATTAAATAAATTACAATGTAAGGGGGTTTCCACCTACGGGAGCAGAGCTGAATGTTAACGGACGCGTGCACATTTAGCCGATAATGGAAATCCCAATATTATTCATTATTATCAGTCGCGGACAATCAGCGGGTCCTGGGAGAGTTTCGGAGGAAATGACCGAGAGCCTATGTATTCATGGATTGACGAGACGAAAATGGCGCCACCAAATATCCAATTCTCAGGTCGTAGGTCACTTATTTCCTATGAGGCTTTCCTAACGAAGCATTAGGCAACCTCAGGTCCATCGATGTTCACGGTTTGAAGTAAGGGCCTGACTGCATTTGAACGGAGCCTTTCGGGGCGCATCAATAAGTTTTTCAGGCTAAACTTCCCAGTCATTACAAAGGTAAGAGGCTATGTCATGGCTGACCTCAAGTTCTCACTTCAAAAACTTTCTATGGAGCCGCCTTTTACAATGGCTGGCGATGATGAAGATCTCATCTCTATTTCCACGGCGTGTAGCGAAGATACTTCTCAAGCAACTGGCTTTTGAAGTAGATACTAATGCTAATGACCTTCCCATCGGAACGACGGATGAATCACCAGAACACGAAACTGCCAAACGGGTCAGTGCCAAAGAAATCTTTGAAAAAAATGATTTACCTGAGAGCAGTTAACTTCTGCAACCGGTTTATCGAACGGGACATGGATTTTATTACCGACAAGAAATTCTTTCTGATTATGAGTAACCTCGAATTCATTCGGAAGTTCTCTCGGAAATATCCGAATGAAATTGCGATGGACTTCTTAATTGAAGAGGTGACGTCTGAGAACAACCAGGACGATGTTGGTGGTGACTTCTCCATCCTCCACAATGAAGGAGGGCAAGGTAGTGTCGAAGTCGGATCGAGGGAGAGCCTGTAGAAAGGACTCCAGAAATGCTGCTAAAACACAACCCCCCTATGAGAAAATATAGAATGAAATTCGGCTGCTGCTGAAATGCCAAAACCTGAATAAACCAAAAGTGACGAAACAATCAATTAAAAAAAAAATTCATAGAATTTCAATTTTTTTTTTTCAATGTAAAATTTTATTATTTGTTTTCCGATCAATTTCAATTACAATTCTATTATTTCGTTTTGCGGAAATTTTGTTTTATTGAAATTTGTTTTCAATTTCACGGTGTTACAAATAAACATTTTCAGAAATCAATTTGAAAAAAGCACACTAATTTTTTTTTCTTTTTTTAATTAAAAACTACAACTACGAAAAATAATTAGATTAATATAAAAATATTATTTAATTTTTTTTGTTTCAATTTAAAACTAAACTTAAAAATTAAGTTAAAAAATATTAAAAATAATAAAATTAAAAATCATATATAATTGGTTATCTTTGTATGTGTTCAATGTGAATTTTTTGTTGTTGTTGTTGATTTTGTCTTAATTACAGAGAGACACAGAGGGTGGAGAGATTGAGAGAGGGAGTGAGACAGGGGGAGAGTAAAATCTACTTAACAGTGAAAAAATATTCCTGTTAGATATTGAGGTTCCCCATTTAATTTATTTTTCTCCTTAAATTATTAGCTTTGTTCCTTGACTTTTTTTAAAAAATAAAATAATTTTATAAAAATAATAAATTAACAAAACAAAAAAATGTATATTTATGTACGAAAGGTATGTTAAACTAGATTAGAATATAGACATGATTTTTCTTTAGAGGGGGGACTGTGTTAGATTTTCTTTTATGATTTTTGTTTTCACTGCTTTGATTTTGGGTTTTTTTGTTTTTGTTGTTTGTTGTTCTTCATTTCTATTTTATTTTGTTTTTAAGATTAATTTTTTATCAGTTGTTGCGAAATAAAATAATTTGTAGACGACAAAGGACTGGATGAGATGTTTACAGCGTTTTGGCCCGATCCAGAAGATCGCTGATGAATTTCTGTAAACAAAGAGATAGAGAGAGGGAGGATATTAAAAGTCAATACGATATCAAATATTTGACAATTACTACTTACAGATATGTCAGATTGCGGGCGTTTGCAGACGGACAATAATCGCTAGAATAAATGAAAAAAATAATTAAATTAATTTTTTTAATAAAAAATTATTTTCAAAAAAATATATTTTCAAATTATTTTTTTTTTTCAAGGGTCCCCTAAGACGTGGATTTTTTAGAGAATGTTTTTTCAAGGGTCCAACAAAGAGGCGTGGATTTTTTAAAGAATATTTTTTCAAGGGTCCAACAAAGAGGCGTGGATTTTATAAAGAATATTTTTTCAAGGATCCACACAAGGCGTGGACTTTTTAAAGAATATTTTTTCAAGGATCCACACAAGGCGTGGATTTTTTAAAGACTATTTTTTCAAGGGTAAACACAAGGCGTGGATTTTTTAAAGAATATTTTTTCAAGGGTATAACCCAGGCGTGGATTTTTTAAAGAATATTTTTGAAAAGGATCCACACAAGGCGTGGATTTTTTAAAGAATATTTTTGAAAAGGATCCACACAAGGCGTGGATTTTTTAAAGAATATTTTTGAAAAGGATCCACACAAGGCGTGGATTTTTTAAAGAATATTTTTGAAAAGGATCCACACAAGGCGTGGATTTTTTAAAGAATATTTTTGAAAAGGATCCACACAAGGCGTGCATTTTTTAAAGAATATTTTTGAAAAGGATCCACACAAGGCGTGGATTTTTTAAAGAATATTTTTTCCACACAAGATTTTTTAAAGATTTTTCCACACAAGGCGTGGATTTTTTAAAGAATATTTTTGAAAAGGATCCACACAAGGCGTGGATTTTTTAAAGAATATTTTTGAAAAGGATCCACACAAGGCGTGGATTTTTTAAAGAATATTTTTGAAAAGGATCCACACAAGGCGTGGATTTTTTAAAGAATATTTTTGAAAAGGATCCACACAAGGCGTGGATTTTTTAAAGAATATTTTTGAAAAGGATCCACACAAGGCGTGGATTTTTTAAAGAATATTTTTGAAAAGGATCCACACAAGGCGTGGATTTTTTAAAGAATATTTTTGAAAAGGATCCACACAAGGCGTGGATTTTTTAAAGAATATTTTTGAAAAGGATCCACACAAGGCGTGGATTTTTTAAAGAATATTTTTGAAAAGGATCCACACAAGGCGTGGATTTTTTAAAGAATATTTTTGAAAAGGATCCACACAAGGCGTGGATTTTTTAAAGAATATTTTTGAAAAGGATCCACACAAGGCGTGGATTTTTTAAAGAATATTTTTGAAAAGGATCCACACAAGGCGTGGATTTTTTAAAGAATATTTTTGAAAAGGATCCACACAAGGCGTGGATTTTTTAAAGAATATTTTTGAAAAGGATCCACACAAGGCGTGGATTTTTTAAAGAATATTTTTGAAAAGGATCCACACAAGGCGTGGATTTTTTAAAGAATATTTTTGAAAAGGATCCACACAAGGCGTGGATTTTTTAAAGAATATTTTTGAAAAGGATCCACACAAGGCGTGGATTTTTTAAAGAATATTTTTGAAAAGGATCCACACAAGGCGTGGATTTTTTAAAGAATATTTTTGAAAAGGATCCACACAAGGCGTGGATTTTTTAAAGAATATTTTTGAAAAGGATCCACACAAGGCGTGGATTTTTTAAAGAATATTTTTGAAAAGGATCCACACAAGGCGTGGATTTTTTAAAGAATATTTTTGAAAAGGATCCACACAAGGCGTGGATTTTTTAAAGAATATTTTTGAAAAGGATCCACACAAGGCGTGGATTTTTTAAAGAATATTTTTGAAAAGGATCCACACAAGGCGTGGATTTTTTAAAGAATATTTTTGAAAAGGATCCACACAAGGCGTGGATTTTTTAAAGAATATTTTTGAAAAGGATCCACACAAGGCGTGGATTTTTTAAAGAATATTTTTGAAAAGGATCCACACAAGGCGTGGATTTTTTAAAGAATATTTTTGAAAAGGATCCACACAAGGCGTGGATTTTTTAAAGAATATTTTTGAAAAGGATCCACACAAGGCGTGGATTTTTTAAAGAATATTTTTGAAAAGGATCCACACAAGGCGTGGATTTTTTAAAGAATATTTTTGAAAAGGATCCACACAAGGCGTGGATTTTTTAAAGAATATTTTTGAAAAGGATCCACACAAGGCGTGGATTTTTTAAAGAATATTTTTGAAAAGGATCCACACAAGGCGTGGATTTTTTAAAGAATATTTTTGAAAAGGATCCACACAAGGCGTGGATTTTTTAAAGAATATTTTTGAAAAGGATCCACACAAGGCGTGGATTTTTTAAAGAATATTTTTGAAAAGGATCCACACAAGGCGTGGATTTTTTAAAGAATATTTTTGAAAAGGATCCACACAAGGCGTGGATTTTTTAAAGAATATTTTTGAAAAGGATCCACACAAGGCGTGGATTTTTTAAAGAATATTTTTGAAAAGGATCCACACAAGGCGTGGATTTTTTAAAGAATATTTTTGAAAAGGATCCACACAAGGCGTGGATTTTTTAAAGAATATTTTTGAAAAGGATCCACACAAGGCGTGGATTTTTTAAAGAATATTTTTGAAAAGGATCCACACAAGGCGTGGATTTTTTAAAGAATATTTTTGAAAAGGATCCACACAAGGCGTGGATTTTTTAAAGAATATTTTTGAAAAGGATCCACACAAGGCGTGGATTTTTTAAAGAATATTTTTGAAAAGGATCCACACAAGGCGTGGATTTTTTAAAGAATATTTTTGAAAAGGATCCACACAAGGCGTGGATTTTTTAAAGAATATTTTTGAAAAGGATCCACACAAGGCGTGGATTTTTTAAAGAATATTTTTGAAAAGGATCCACACAAGGCGTGGATTTTTTAAAGAATATTTTTGAAAAGGATCCACACAAGGCGTGGATTTTTTAAAGAATATTTTTGAAAAGGATCCACACAAGGCGTGGATTTTTTAAAGAATATTTTTGAAAAGGATCCACACAAGGCGTGGATTTTTTAAAGAATATTTTTGAAAAGGATCCACACAAGGCGTGGATTTTTTAAAGAATATTTTTGAAAAGGATCCACACAAGGCGTGGATTTTTTAAAGAATATTTTTGAAAAGGATCCACACAAGGCGTGGATTTTTTAAAGAATATTTTTGAAAAGGATCCACACAAGGCGTGGATTTTTTAAAGAATATTTTTGAAAAGGATCCACACAAGGCGTGGATTTTTTAAAGAATATTTTTGAAAAGGATCCACACAAGGCGTGGATTTTTTAAAGAATATTTTTGAAAAGGATCCACACAAGGCGTGGATTTTTTAAAGAATATTTTTGAAAAGGATCCACACAAGGCGTGGATTTTTTAAAGAATATTTTTGAAAAGGATCCACACAAGGCGTGGATTTTTTAAAGAATATTTTTGAAAAGGATCCACACAAGGCGTGGATTTTTTAAAGAATATTTTTGAAAAGGATCCACACAAGGCGTGGATTTTTTAAAGAATATTTTTGAAAAGGATCCACACAAGGCGTGGATTTTTTAAAGAATATTTTTGAAAAGGATCCACACAAGGCGTGGATTTTTTAAAGAATATTTTTGAAAAGGATCCACACAAGGCGTGGATTTTTTAAAGAATATTTTTGAAAAGGATCCACACAAGGCGTGGATTTTTTAAAGAATATTTTTGAAAAGGATCCACACAAGGCGTGGATTTTTTAAAGAATATTTTTGAAAAGGATCCACACAAGGCGTGGATTTTTTAAAGAATATTTTTGAAAAGGATCCACACAAGGCGTGGATTTTTTAAAGAATATTTTTGAAAAGGATCCACACAAGGCGTGGATTTTTTAAAGAATATTTTTGAAAAGGATCCACACAAGGCGTGGATTTTTTAAAGAATATTTTTGAAAAGGATCCACACAAGGCGTGGATTTTTTAAAGAATATTTTTGAAAAGGATCCACACAAGGCGTGGATTTTTTAAAGAATATTTTTGAAAAGGATCCACACAAGGCGTGGATTTTTTAAAGAATATTTTTGAAAAGGATCCACACAAGGCGTGGATTTTTTAAAGAATATTTTTGAAAAGGATCCACACAAGGCGTGGATTTTTTAAAGAATATTTTTGAAAAGGATCCACACAAGGCGTGGATTTTTTAAAGAATATTTTTGAAAAGGATCCACACAAGGCGTGGATTTTTTAAAGAATATTTTTGAAAAGGATCCACACAAGGCGTGGATTTTTTAAAGAATATTTTTGAAAAGGATCCACACAAGGCGTGGATTTTTTAAAGAATATTTTTGAAAAGGATCCACACAAGGCGTGGATTTTTTAAAGAATATTTTTGAAAAGGATCCACACAAGGCGTGGATTTTTTAAAGAATATTTTTGAAAAGGATCCACACAAGGCGTGGATTTTTTAAAGAATATTTTTGAAAAGGATCCACACAAGGCGTGGATTTTTTAAAGAATATTTTTGAAAAGGATCCACACAAGGCGTGGATTTTTTAAAGAATATTTTTGAAAAGGATCCACACAAGGCGTGGATTTTTTAAAGAATATTTTTGAAAAGGATCCACACAAGGCGTGGATTTTTTAAAGAATATTTTTGAAAAGGATCCACACAAGGCTTGGATTTTTTAAAGAATATTTTTGAAAAGGATCCACACAAGGCGTGGATTTTTTAAAGAATATTTTTCGAAAATTTTGTCAACTTACTATTAAATGAGATCTTCGTATATCATCGGTGTCCATATCTAAAATCTCATCAATATCCACATCAATGGCTTCGGTCTGAAATTGAAAAAAAAACCAAACAAACAAAAACAACAATTAGCAATTATTCATCAGCGACAAAACATAAGAAGAGGAAGAAGAAAAAAATACAACAAACTATGGAAAATAACCAACAAACAATTATAAAAAATTGAAACAAATTTAAAACTCGAAAAAAGTAAATAAATAAACTTTACGTAAAAAATTAACAATAACAAAAAATACAACAACAATAAGTTCAACAGACGACAATGAAGTATAAATGTCGCCAGTCTCTCAATTTGAAATAATAAAAAAACAAACAATTTTTTTTTGAAACCTACCGGCGGATCAAACAATTTCTGCAATTCATCGTACAGCCACATTTCAACGGCCAAACGCTTGCGTATCAAGCTCATCTGATGTGAACCATATTTGGCGGTGAGGAACTTTTCGCGACGCTCTTTGACTTCGGAGCCCTTTTCATTGAAGTTCACTCGCAAATTGGTCCGATTTGGTGAACGTTCAGTGTCGTTCATTTGTTCAAGACTGCACTGCATCTTTGGTATGGTTGTTGGTGTTGTTGTTGTTCTTAGACTGGGGGTGATTTGACAACAACTAGATTAGTTGTTGTTGGTGTTGTTGTTTTTATTATTAATTCTAGTCTAAAAAAGAAGTTGGCGTTGTTGTTATTTTATAAAGTCTTCCGTCTTCCGAGGGAGATATCTCTGCTGAGTATTTTTCGTGGTGTGTCTGTGTGTGGGAGGGCGGCCTGATGCTGATTTATGTCCACTTCAATTTGTATTTCAACTGAAATTGAAAGAAAAAAAAACAAGAGGAAATAAAATTAAAATTAATTGAATTCGAGTTTCGATATTGGGTTGGTAATTTAATTAACTGAGTGATTGATTGATGGAGGCAATATGGTGCAGATTAAATGGAACAATAGCAGATTGGGGGAATTTTAAAATAATTTTTTTTTCAAGGCTGTATAAAAGGCGTGGATTTTTAAACATTTTTTTCAAGGCCCTATAAGAGGCGTGGATTTTTAAACAAATTTTTCAAGGATTTTTTAAAGAATATTTTTTCAAGGCTCCATAAGAGGCGTGGATTTTTTAAAGAATATTTTTTCAAGGCTCCATAAGAGGCGTGGATTTTTTAAAGAATATTTTTTCAAGGCTCCATAAGAGGCGTGGATTTTTTAAAGAATATTTTTTCAAGGCTCCATAAGAGGCGTGGATTTTTTAAAGAATATTGTTTTCAATATTCCATAAGAAGCGTAGGGGATGATAAATACCAAGCATGGCGAAGTCCAGGCTGATGTTTATCTCTCTTTCATCTCAATTGTGGACACTGACCTCCCCGTGGTGCCACCTGGGGTAGCTATTTTCATCACCCGATGAAATAGTGAGCTAATATGTGCCGCGAGTACACCCATAAGAACTATAAAAAATGGGTTGAGGCGTCGGGTTAGTTGCACACACTCGGAAACCCCCTCTTACTATGAAAAAGCAACCATAAAGAAAACCAACCTCCCCCAATGATGACGACCGCAAACGTATAAAGGACCATGATCTTCGAATCTGCACTTGGCATGTGCGCACATTGTACAGAAGATGCGCAGTGTTCGCTTTGGCGGATGTACTCAAGAAGTACATAGCCGATATTATTGCCTTACATGAAATGCGATGGAAAGGGTCTGGCGTAAGTAAATCAGATGACTACGCCTTGTATTATAGCTGCCATGAAACGAGACATGAATTTGGTTGCAGATTTATGGTTAACAGGAGAATAAAAGACCTCGTCTACAGATTCACTCCAGTAGATGAGCGAATTGCTATGATCCGTATAAAAGCGAAGTTCTTCTACATCAGTCTTATTTGCGCCCATGCTCCAACCGCAGACAAAGATGAACAGGCCAAAGACATATTTTACGAACGCCTAGAAACAGCATATGATCGCTGCCCTGGCCATGACATTAAAATTCAGCTAGGAGATTTTAATGCAAAAATCGGAAGGGAAAATATCTTTGGTCCCACCGTCGAAAAATTCAGCCTCCATAAAGATATATCAGACAACGGCATGAGGTTGATTGAATTCGCCGCATCAAAAAACATGGTAGTTAGCAGCACCAGATTCAATCATCTCGATATACACAAGGCCATTTGGATTTCTCCAGATTGAACAAAGAGAAATCAAATCGATCATGTTGTGATAGACTGAAGGCATTCTTCCAGTGTTTTAGACGTCCGATCGACCCGAGGAGCGAATATCGATTCGGACCAACACCTTGTGGCAGCCAAGGTTCGAACTCGTCTTAATGTTGCAGCAAAGGTGCGATCTAACACAACACGGAAACTTGACGTCGAAAAGCTGTAAACAGAACAGGTAGTCGAGGCCTACTCCGCTCAACTTACCCAACTGCTTGACGAAAGTACCCCTTGTCCCGATAATACAAACTGCAGCAAAAGCAACACTTGGGTACCAAAGACCACCATCAAGAAATCCGTGGTACGATCAGGAGTGTCGTAATGCTACTGATATGAAAAACACAGCGTATAGGGCAACCCTACGGACATTATCAATTCGTAATGCGATGGAGAACTATCGGGAGAAAAGGAGAGAGGAGAAACGTGTTTTCAGAAAAAAGAAGAAAGAACAAGAAACTGTTAGGAAATTTAGATGTACAGGAGTGAGAATGAAGTCCGAAAATTCTACCAACGGGTAAAACATCAACCCGAAGGCTTTGGTTCCGGCACATCCTTCTGTAGAGATGAAGAAGGAAACCTGGTGACAGATAAAGACAGTGTGCTTAGGATCTGGAAGGGGCAGTTTGAAATGATTCTGGTATCAAGTAGTGGCGATAAAGAAGATACCAATAATAGATGACGGTATAGAGTGTATACCACCTAGCCAAGATGAAGTCAGAATAGCAATCAATCGGCTGAAGAATATTAAAGCAGCAGGTGCCGATTTGTTACAAGCCGAACTATTCAAGACTGGTGGTCAGATGGTGGTAAGGAGCATGCACCAGCTGATTAGTACAATTTGGCTAGAGGAATATATGCCCAATGATTGGAACCTCAGCATCCTGTATCCCGTGCACAAAAAAGGATACAAGAAGATATGTGCCAACTATAGAGGAATAAGTCTCCTTCCCATCGTATAAAAAGTGCTATCCAGTGCTGTGTGAACGACTGAAGCCAATGGTCAATGACATTATTGGACCATACCAATGTGGCTTCAGACCTGGCAAATTCACCATTGACTAGATTTCCACTCTGCGCCAAATCCTGGAAAACCCCACGAAAAACACATCGACACATTCCACCTATTCTTTGACTATAAAGCCCCATTCGACAGCCCTATCCGTTCAGAGGTGTTTAAAGCCACGTCTGCGTTTGACATTCCTGCAAAGTTAATACGGCTATGCAGGATAACATTAACTGTCACAAGATCAGCAGTTAAATTCGGAAAGGACCTCTCGGAGCCCTTTAATACCGAACGAGTATTCAGACAAGGTGACAGTTTGCCGTGTGATATTTTTAACATCCTGCTGGAAAAGATCATACGAGAGGCAAAAGTGAACAGAAATGGCACCAAACAACACATGTTACTCGCCTACGCCGATGACATCGACATAATGGGTCGAACACTGAGAGCGGTAACAGTCATCTTGAACAAATTGAGAAGGAGTCTGCCAAAGTGGGTCTGGCAATAAACGGCGAGAAGACAAAGCTGATGGTATCAACGCGCAAGACGTTCAGTAGACTGTGGAACTTAAGAACTACAGCTTCGATGTAGTTAAGGGTTTTATATACCTTGCCATAAATAAAACGAATAAGATCAGTTTTGAAATTTGGAGAAGGATAGTGATGGCCAACAGATGCTACAATGGTCTGAACAAACCACTCAAAAGCAAGGCCACCTCCCGCCAGACCAAACTCACACTCTAAAAGACGCTGATACTACCCGTGTTGTTATATGGATCTGAAGCATGGGTACTTGTGCAAGCAGATGAGGCAGCTCATGGAGTGTTTGAGAGGAAAATTCTCCGAAAGATTTATGGGCCGATCTGCGTTGACGGTTAATATCGGCGTCGAATGAACCATGAGTTGTACCAGCTATTCTCGGACATCGACATTGTTAGACGTATTGAGCTGCAGCGACTACGTTGGCTAGTTCATGTTGTGAGAATGGATGAAGATGTCCCAGCCCAGAAGGCATATAAAAGCGAACCAGCTGATGGTTCACGCAGAAGGGGAAGGCCACGAATAAGATAGAAAGATCAAGTGGAAGACAATATTGCCGAATATGATCTTTCAAACTGGAAAAACTACACAAAAGACCGACGCGCCTGGAAATCTCGGCTTATGGAACGAAAGCTCTGTCACAACCCAGCTAAGTAAGTAAGTACAAAAGGCGTGGTTTTTTTATATAATTTTTCCAAGACTCTACCAAAGGCGTGGATTTTTTAAAATAATTTTTCCAAGGCTCTACCAAAGGCGTGGGTTTTTTAAATATTTTTAGGATTCTTAAGATTCCATCTGACTCATTTCTTTCACATCATCTCAAAAATAATTTCTCATAATCCCTTCTCTTTGTTATTCTCATTTCCTCCTAATCTGACAATAAACCGTGGTAATAAAAAAATTGTTTTCCTATTTACAAATCTATGCGCAGCAGTGTTGTTGATTTTGTTGGCGTCATGTCACTTCAGTGACTAATACCCGATATCTGTCAAACGACATGTTAACGACAAACATTAAGCCAAGACATAAAACAGACAGACGCATGTCACCACCACCAACACCGCCAAGTGGTCTTGTGGCCGGCCACAAGACAATGACGGTGACGACGAAGTGGACGTTAAGAAAGCCGAAAGGGGGATATGCCTCACGCATTAACTAAATGAGTCACTCCATCACAATTGTGGTCAACACGATTCACTTCCAACCTAAAATTTTGAATATTCACAAGTCATTCAAAAAAGAAAAAATATGGAAACCAGAAACAAAAGTCAGCAGATTACGAGAATAAATAAGGAATCATTTCTTATTTTATGTGCTACTTTTTGGAAGGCGGAGAGAAATTAACCTGGAGCCCAATACTGCTGCTGCGTGTTAAGAACAATAAGAAAGTGAGTCATTCCGAAAAAATCTTCAACAGGTTTCCTGCAACAAAGAGGGAAACTCCTTTAATGCGAAACTAAAAGAACAAAAGGCGACAGTGGGGCAAATTGAAAGAGGATGACAGAAGAGTGAAACATGGATCCGATTTTTGGCAAGGATAATCGACTCCTAGACATAATGAAAAATAACCTTCTCTCCCATTATTATACCTCATTTTGTTGTGCCATTACATAGCGTATTTAAAATTTACCTCCAGACCCCTTCTTCTGTTAACATGTCGTGTATGATGACGATGATGATATATTTTTTTTATTTTCCCTGGAAAAATTCCATGCATTTTTCTCAGCCCATAACATTACAGAATGAGAGAATATAATATTTTTTTGAATATAAAATTTTTATGCAAATTTAATTGTGGCAAGAACACGTCATAGGCAGGCAGGCTGCTAGTCATCAACAAGAACATCACAGAACCACCGCAGGAGAAGAAGCCACAATTACCAAACTGCAGTCAAGGAACACTTCACACACTGCAACAAGTTGTAGTTGTTGTAAAATACCTTAGTGTTGTTGCTAATTGTTATGCAGATTTACAGTAAACTACAAACTACTAAAAAGCATATCAGTAAGAAGAAGCAACAATGAGGAGCCAAGGAGGCAGTTCCCGAGCCACCTAGTTAGTAAGATTGTGGGAAGTGAATAGGGATGACGATGGAGAAAAAAATAATTTAAGGAACCATGATAAGCGAGGTTTTTTTAAAGAATATTTTTTCAAGGGTCTAACCAAGGCGTTGATTTTGATTCCTTAATGTAAACCCATCTCAATATTTAGTAGTGAATAAATAAACCTAAGCCGTTATCATTACCTGTGTTCTTCAACTTCAGTGCATTAATCGACAGACAATTTTCTTGAAGCACACAATAATTCTCATTCACTTCATAGTACCATACAGATATATGTTCCACTTTTCTCGCTCATAGCCAGCTCCCAGCTCTTTACAAGCTCCCCGTTCTTTACAAGCTCCCCGCTCTTTGCAAGCTCCTCGTTCTTTGCCAGCTCATCGATCATAGCTAGCTCCACACTAATAACCACTAACAGAACCCTCAAACCCTGAAAAACTCTGAAAAACGATCACCAACGAGCCAACGGTAGATCCTAGTACCGACAGCAGCTACAACGAGCGACTGTAGCCAACGGATCACCAACGAGCCTACGGTAGCCCCATATCCAACGTTTGCAACGGATCACCAACAAGCCGACGGTAGCCAGCCCATATCCAACGTTCCGACAGCAGCTATCCGAGTATCTTTGAGCCGGCTATAGCCAGCCGATCTTCAACGAGCCGAAGTCAGCTAGCCGAGTATGTTCGAGCCGACTGTAGCCAGCTGATCACCAACCAGCCGAGGGTAGCCACTGGATCATCAACGAGCCCACATCAACTAGCCGAGTATCTTTGAGCCGACTGCAGCCAGCCGTTCTTCAAAGAGCCGAAATCAGCTAGCCGAGTTTCTTCGAGCCGACTGCAGCCAGCGGATCAACAACGAGCCGTCCGTAGCCAGTCGATCTTCAACGTACCGAAGATTGAGCCGGCTGTAACCAGCCTATTTTCAACGAGCCGACATCAGCTTGCTGAGTATCTCCGAGCCGACTGTAGCCAGCCGATATCCAACGTACCGACAGCAGCTAAAGTATCTTCACATCCGACTGTATTCTTCATACGAGCCGACAAGCTAGCTGAGTATTATAGTAAAGTTGCCAGTCGATCTTCAAAGAGCCGACATCAGCTAGCCGAATATCTTCCAGCCGACTGTAGCCAGCCGATCTTCAACGAGACGAAATCAGCTAGCCGAGTACCTTCGAGACGATTGTAACCAGCCGTACACCTTCGAGCCGACCACAACAAACCCAAATAATTTTTTACGAAGACATCATTTTTTACTCAATGACTAAAAAAGCCGTAAAACATTCCATAGCTACCATTACTGATTAGCAGATTCCAACATAAAAGCTTATCTCACATCCAAACTATTATTCATATTGTAAACACCAGAGTATTATAGTAAAGATTGAAATTGTAATCACTCGTGTTTATACTATCCACCGCTATCCACCCCGTGGGCATGAAAATAAAACCATCGAAAAGTCAACTTTACTATGAGACCGCTTTTGAACATGTGACTGGTTCGACAGTTATTCTATGGCTACTTCATTCATTTTTATTTCAGTTAAGTAGATGATTAGTCTGCTGAAGCCTGTTCTAGGTGGCGGGGCTGCTGCCATCTACCGTTATCTAGAAACAACGTTCCATGAATTGTGTGCAGTGGTTGGAGTCCTTACTTATTTAATGTTCTAATTTTCCTCTGCGTGGCGCTATGTCTTGTCATTAATATGTTGTGTTATCCTCATGTGTTAAAGTTTATGTCAAATTTAGAATGTTAGAGATCTTCGGATGCATTTGTAGGCAGGATGCCACTGTGGGCAATATGTAATTCATAATCATACAAATATGGGATAAATCTATAAAAGATTTGTTCTTCCTCAGCAGAGATTAGAACCCGGAATCCATTGGTTTGTGAATTGTTTTATATCCCAAAACTTTCTGGAGCTTTTTAATTTCCTCATTCCTAATCGACATCCCTAAACCCACCAGCCACTCTGTGTGATGATATGATGTTAAACAATATGTTTTAAATGATGATGTTACCCACTCTTCCAACCAGCCTGGCAGCAGCAACAAATATGATTTGTTTGCTGCGATATCTTTGGAATAATTAAGACTTGCAACAATTACCGCTTGCAAAAGAATCTCCTAGTATGCCGGAAAGTAAATATATGTGTTATTCACACACATACATACCTCTTAAATCAATCTTAAATAACTCTGAACAACTACTTGACTTGATGATTGACTAAGTGACATTATATTGCAGTAGGGGAAAACTTTGTGGTACATCCTCCACCTCCTGATTTTGTTGCAACAACAACATGATCATGTGTAAATTTACAACTTCGACAAGCGGTGTGTTGCATAATAATTACTACTAAATTATAATATTACCGCCATCGGAGAACAAGTTGTCTAACTTAGCAGGTCTTTTGTGTTTTAAAAACAATGGTCATGAAATTCCCACCCTAGATCAGATTTGAAAAAGCACTCGACTTCTTGGAGGTATGGAAAAATGCAGTTAGAGTTTGTGAGAAGATTTTAGAGGAACAAAAAAAAATATTAGCATGACGAAGTCATATTTCACAAAGTTATGTACCTGACATTTTAGCAGAATAAATATGACACGTTTTGTAGGCAAGTTTGCAACAATGATGTTGATGGGTTGTTTTCTTTTTCCAGTGAGAATTCAAACATTTGAGAGCTTTTGAGCCGTAGATACAACTTCGAAATCTTCAGGGGTTATTGAATCTGTTCACTTAGTGGAGCTTTAAAAACTTCCACGTTCTTCTAGAGCGTTTTAAACTGAAATAGGTCCTTTGTTCAGGTTTCCTTGTTGTTCTCTATGTTAGAAGCGATGGGAAGGAATAGCTACCATAGCAGATCCCAAAACTATGTACTGTACTCGTCTGCGAAACTATATATGGTGACTATATATCGTACACGTTTGTTTAATAAATTAGGGTCATAAATGTGGTTTCTTAGATGACATTTGAATAGAAAGGAGTAGCTACCATAACAGATCAATTAAAAATCTTTTTCAAGATATTCACTTCCCACCTCCATTGTTATCAAGAAATTTCGATTTTCTTATATATAATTCAGGGACATATTTATAACTATATTTTCTATTTTTTCTTCTTTTCCCGGTGACTGACCTCCACAAAAATTTACAATTATTTTTATTAATTTGTTTTTTCTTTTCGGAATTATATACCTTAACTGTTGCATTGAGGCTTGACGAAACATTGCTATCACTTCGGTAGTAGTAACAGTGATATTGCTGTCACCAAACCAATTAAATTGTCAAATTATTGTGACAACCCACTCAAGCGCTAATAACTTCAACATTAAAACTAAACGAACAACAACAAAATAAATAATAAATAAACATAAAAATTACAAAATGTTCATTTCCCATTGTCATATTCATTCCTTTGCCTTTCGCAACAAATTTTATTTATAAGTATTATTATTTTTTGTGGGAATAATGTTAGCTGAAGTGGTATAATTTTTACACTCGAAGAAAAATTACAATCATTTAAGTTCTGGCGAAATATGTGGCCTGTTCCCTAACTCGAAAAAATTTTTCCCGTAATTTGAAATTTGGCTACACGCATTTCTATGGTCCAATGACAACCTCTATTGAAATTGGCAAAAATCGGTTTAGATTTAGACATAGCTGTTATATATATTTTCGTCAGATCTCATGTAAATGGTGAATGGTGAAATTTTGTGTGTAAATTTCAAGGACCATAAATATGCATGGATCTTTCTAAGGAATATGTTTTCAAGGACCATAATCTGCAACTCCATCGACACTTCTTTTTGACGGAAGTCATCCATTTTTACCTTCGTGGCTACATCAACAAAAAGAAGTTGTCGCATCTGAGGCTCGGAAACCCCAACAGTTATTGTTGAGAAAGAAGCCTCTCTATCTTCCTTAACTTGTTACTGCTGCTTTGTGCGGTTTATTGTTCGGTGGTGTCGTTGCACCTTGCTTTTTTCCAAAATGTGGGCCAATCAGAAGTTATTAGGTATGGATTCCGCTACTTAGAGTTGGTTACTTATTGATTTACAAATTTTCCAAATGGTTTCATCATAATTGTGATTAGATGAAATTGTCTCAATCGCTTTTGGTCGAAAAAAAATTCGAAGAACATTTCAATTAGTCAAATTTTTGACGTAGGAAAGTCTATATATTGTCTCGCGAGCCATAATGTCGTATATAAAGTAAAAAATCAGCAACCCCTAATTTTCAGGCTTTAAAATATGCATCCTTTGTTTTCCTATTCATTATACCCTTAGCCACAAGGTCATCTTGATATAGACCATAGACCAAATTCGTTTCAGGAGTTCATATAGAAGAGTATGTCAGGTTGATAGGTCTGATAACTCGCAAAGGGTGTAACCGTTTTGGTCCATACATTGCACATTGACGGTTTCCTTCCAAATTTAGATAAAGTTCAGAAAATTATAATTTTCTTTCCACTTTATGGTGAAAAATCCGCCTTTTGAAAAACAATCTTGTAAAATGAAATGAAATGAACTGTACGAATCGAGGGAAAAGAGTGCCTTTGACAAAAAAGAACAGGACGAATTGGTTTCGAATGACTTCCGCATATATTGTATTATTTCTCTCCAAAATTAATGATTGTTTCTAGGTAACCATAGATGGCTGTCCCATCACCTAGGAGAGACTACATCATACCAATAATTTACATAGCTAGAATATAAAGCAATGGTTAAAGAAAATAGCACAAGGGCTAATCTGGTCAGATGAGGATGCTTTATGGAGCCATATTCTCCCAAGAGGAGAAAAAAGACTGCATTTGAAGAAAAGGGCAGAGAACAAATCGGTAAAATCGTTGATAAAACCCCAATGAATTACTTTCGAATTGCTTCCACAGATACTTTACGTGTCGGACTACAAACCGGAGGAGGAAGAATTCTTTCATAGAGGTTTTCGAATATTTGTAAAATTATGTGTGAAATCAAAGTCGAAAAGTCATGGATTACCTTCGAATGACTTCCGAAGGTACTGTATTCTGGTCCCAATAAACGAGGCTTTTACCTCCCATATGAAATTCATCGGAAGCCCGATGACACTCCAATAACCAACCTCAGAATGGTAAACACAAAATACAACAAACAATGATAGAACTCCACCCAGACCATAATGGCAACAAAAAATAAGCAAGGACTCCACTACTGCACAAATTTCAAGTCGGTGTTGTTTATAAGCAACGATAGATGGCATCCTCATGAATCGGAGTATATCGATCGATTTCTTAAACACAAAGAATTTTCCTCGAGTGTATATTAATGCTGAACACATATCAACAATACCATGTTTTAATGATATTTGATCTAATATTTAGTTCGCTGTTATTTAATACTTTGCCTGCATGCTGGTAATTATGGGAACTTTTTTCAATAAAAAACGCAAACCTAAACAATGTGCCAGAGGAAAGTCGTCAGCATTTGACTCCGATATCAATATTTGCAATAGGTACAAGAGAGTGTTTATTTAATACTGAGTTTAAAACTTGCAAAATTGGAAGGTTGTTATGGGCACCTAAGTACCCCGTGAGATGTAGCGCTTAGAGAATACAGTTCACTCCATAGATGATTAAGAACCGATTACGTTACTTTATAGACAGATAACCTCCCGATATTCTTTAATATACAGAAGACCTTCTGGAGGCCTTTATAGACAGACGACCTTTTAAGGTTATCAACATGTTCTAGGACCTTTTGAATATCTTCTGAAGGATCTGAAGTTCTTCTATAGACAGAGGAAAGAAAAAAAATAGTATTCAAAAAATCCATCTTATTGGTCGTATTGTTTCTGAGTAATATTCTTCAGGCATTAGTTTTTTGTTAGTCGGATGGTCCTTGAAAGAAGTATTAAAAAATCGACTCTCGTTGGTCGAATAGAAATATTCTTCAAAAAAATCCAAGGTGGGTTGATCTTTAAAAAAAAATTATTGAAAAAATCTAAATTAACGACCTCCATATGTCTTTTATTAGTAGACCACTATAGGCCTTCTGTACATAGAAGATCTCCAACGGTTTTCTATAAAAATACCACCATATTATTTTACATATACCCAATTTATTAAAGACTTTTGGAGGTCCTCCATACATTGTAGACCCCCCTTAGGTCTTCTATAGATTTTCTATACTCCATACTTTTACTATACTTTGGAGGCTATAATTCACTCCATGGATGTTCACCCTAAAAATGGATAAAGCCTAATCTGAAATTTACATGTTTCTTGACAATTGTTTATAGTTTACTTTTAAACTTTATTTCCTCTATTATAAAATTATACTAATTTATAAATTATTTTCTTCAAACCACTGTGCACCCTAAAAACCTAATCAAATCGTCCCATCTTTAGTTCTCAATGTTTTATGAAATCGGTTTCCATTATTATTAAAAACCAAAACCATTACCCACCAACAACAAAAAAGCGCAGTCGTGGAAAACGCTGTTTTTGCTACTGGAAATAGGGAAAACATGTTACAGTTACAACATCAAAGAAAACAAAACAACTAGCCAACAACAAATAAATAATTATGTTGTTGTTTAGCAACAACTGTTGCCGCCGTTTGTGGCCGCAATAGTGTAATCATAACAACAACAATAGCAATAACACAATAATGCAACATAAATGCGACTGCATTTACGTATGGGTGTGAGTGAGTGTGTGTGTGTGCGTGTACCACTTATTTATGTTCCTCCTATATTTTTTCTGTGTTACATTATTATTAATAATAACAACAATAACAAAAACAACGAAGAAAATTGTGTCTACTGTGGAGACCTACAAAAAGCTACATTTATGGCTTAGAATTGGTGTTAAAGGAGGGGGACTTTGTGGACAGCTGATGGCTGAGATTGGAGATAATACTATCTCAGAAGGGTATAAATTCATTAAGTAGTTGATAACTTGCTTTGGGGTAAGCATAATTAAATTTTATACCCTATAATAGGAAGACTTTTTAGTAGGACTCCAGAATGTCTTCTGGAGACAGTAGATATTTTGAAGGTTTCTACTCCGCCGGAATACCTCCAGCAGACCTTCCATAAACAGCAGACCTTAATAAGTCTTCCAGCAGACCTTAATAAGTCTTCCAGAGACAGCAGGTCTTCTATAAGAACCCATATAGCCCTCTGATGGTCTTCTAGAGACTGTATGTTTTCTATAGATAGAAGAACTTCTACAGATTTATCTAGAACCACACGAAGCTTTCTATAAACAGAAGTTCTTCTCGAGTATTCTAGAGTCACAATATTCTCGGAAGACCTTCCATAGACGGAAGACCTCCAGAAGGCCTTCCATAAACAGAACGTTCCCTTAGGACCTTTTATAGGCAGAATACCTTTTAAAATTTTTCTAGAGACAAAAGTTCTTCCGAAGATCTTCTATAAATTTAAGGCTTTTAAAATGTCTTATAGAGACAGGTCTTCTATATAGAAAAAACCTGACGGCCCTCGGAGGGTCTTCTACATATCGTATATCTTCTATAGGTAATCTGTAGACAGAAGACCTTCTAGAAGTTCCCATAAACCATAAACAAACATGTCCCCGGGTGATCTTATACAGACAGAAGACCTAGAGACAAAAGTTTTCTAAATACAAAAGTCATCCTGAATCCCTTCTATAATCTGAAGGTCTTCTAAAGACAGAAGTCCTTTTGAAGGTCTTTAAAAAGAGGATTTCCAAAGGTCAGTTACATATAAAAAATGTGCGAAAGGTCTTTTATAGCCAAAAGACTTCACCAAAGACCTAATGGTCTTTGCAGGCAGAAAACCTCTTGAAGGCCTTCCCTAGTCAGGTGACCACCAAAGTAAAAGACCACCTAAAACCTTTAACAAACAAAAGACTTTTTGAAGACCCTATGAAGGTACTCTTTAGTATGACGACCCATAAACAGGATGCCTTCTAACGGACTTCTATAAACCAATATACTTCTTCTATAGCTTGGTGGTTCTCTGCAGACAAAATATCATCTGAAAGTTTTCTTGATATAAAATATATTCTGTAGCTCTTCTACATGCAGAAGGCCTTCTATCGGTATTCTAGAGACAAAAGGCTTCCAAAAGGTGCTCTAAAAATAGGAGACCTTCGCAAGCTTTTTTTTTACAGAAATAAGACCTCATGAAATTCTTCTAAACACATTAGATCTTCTACAGGTCTGCTAGATCTTCTGATTGCCTTATAGAGGTGGGTAGGATTTAAATGTCTTCTAAAGAAAAGATTTTTTAAAGATATTCGATAGAAATAATTTTTTATATACCTTCTGAAGATCTTCTATAAAAATGTCTTCTAAAGATCTACTATAAACAAAAGACTTCTTGCAGGTCTTTTATAAAGAGAAGACATTCTGAAGATCTTCGATAAAAAGTCGTTTTGGACTTTTATAAACACTCGACGTTTTGAGGTCCTCAACAGGTTTTTGATCTCATGTATGTCTTGTATATAGGGAAACCCCTCTAAATAGCTTCTATAGAGAGACGACTTTCTGAAGATTCTGCAGCAGACAGACACGATATAGAAAACATATTTTTCAATAATCTACGAATTTTGGCAGGATGATCCTTTAAAAAATAAACCAAACGAAATTTTTCTCTAAAAATCCTGGAAAATATTCTTTAAAAATTTCGAACTTTTTTGTCGGATGGTCGTTGGAAAACTATTGTTTAAAAATGCAAGCTTGTTGGGGGTTCTTGAAAAACTATTCTTTAAAAATCCACGTCGGATGGCCCTTGATAAAATTTAAAAAAAATCCAAATCTTTAAAAAATCCAAAATTATTGGTCGGATGGTCCTTGAACAAATAGTCCTCAAAAACTTAAATAATCGTCAATAAAACTAGTGGCATGGTCCTTTAAAAAATATTCTCCTAAAAATCATGGATTAAATATATCGGATCGGATTCTCCTCGAAAAAAAATTCTTCAAAAAATCCGACTTTTTAGTCGGGTGGTCCACATTGGATGGTTCTAAAAAATATTGTTTAAAAAATTCACATCGGTTGATCTTTGAAAATATATTCTTCAAATATCCGATCTTAGTGGTCGGATGGCCCTTGAAAAAATATTCTCTAAAAATCCTGTATTATTGACAGAAAAAAATATTTTTCAAAAAATTCGAACTTGTTAGTCAGATGTCCTTGAATAAATATTCTTCAAAATATCCATACCAGATGAGCTTCAGAAAATATTCTTTAAAAATCCAAATTTATTGGTCGGATGGTTCAAAAAACCTTTAAAAAGCGTCAAACATCCAGTCGCATGGTCCTTGAAAAATATTCTAAAACAATTTTCAAAAAATTCGAATTTTTAGTCGGATGGTTCTTTAAAATCAAAAAATCTAGATTTTTTTGTGGTCTAGATTTTTAAAAAGTCTACGCTTTTTGAACGAATAATCCTTGAACAAAATTCCTCACTCTTATTACTCGGATGGTCCTTGAAAAATTATACTTAAAAACCCTCTGAAGGCTTTCCACAGGTCGAAGTCTTTTAAAAGGTCGGAGGGCCGTATGGGGCCCTTTTTATTTATTCAAGGCACAAACAATCTTGTAGAGATCTCCTATGAACCGTAGACCTTCTAATGGTACTCGATCTGTAGAATAGTTCCATATGTTTTCTATATAGGCGGTATAGATCCATAAAAATAACATACATAGGTTTCCTTTAATAGTATTGTTAAATAGGTAAGGCCTATGTAGAAAACCTTCGCTGATATTTAGAAGATCTCCATAGGAATTCTTTACATAGGAGACATCCACAGGTCTCCCATATATAGAAGAACTCCATAGGTGTCTTCTATACACAGAAAACCTGCAGAGATTTTGTATAGATTGAAGACCTCCATAGGTTTTCTAAAAATGAAAGGCTTCCAAAGGTCTTTTGTGTATAGAAGACCTCCATATGTCTTCTATTCTTAGCTCATTTATTGTCAGAAGTCCTCCATAGGTCTTCTACACATAGACGACCTCCAATGGACTCCATATATCTTCTATACATAGAAGATCTTCTATTATCTCTCTATAAAAAGAAGCCTTATATAGGTTCTCCAATAAATAAAATCACCTCCATATCCATTTTATACATAAAAATATGTTCTGTGTGTAGAAGACCTGAACAGGTTTTCGATAACAAGAAGATCTCTTCGAGGCACAGCATAATTAAAAAGGTCTCGCAGATTGTCTGTATATAGAATAGATTTTCTAAAAACCGAACATCAACTTTTTTGTATTCTATAGTATAAGAATCTTCTATAGGTCACCTACAGGTCGTTTATGCCCACTCTAATTCACCTTATGTAGAAGAAATAGTTGTTGTTTATCGTTGCCTTTATCAATCTATATCTTTTTTTCTCTTATAAGAATATAAAATTTAAAAATGGAAGACCACAACAAACAACATTGCATTGCTGGCAACCTGCTGTGAAGGCATGCGACGACCAACCGACATAGAGGCCGCCGCAAATCCACTTTGCATAAATACCTTGTTGTTGTTACTGCTGTTTGTATTTTTTTTTTGCTGTTAATATACTTCACATCAAAAGAAGAATGCCACAATCTATTTGTGTGTGTATGCAGTAACTAAAAATACGAATGATAATTATTAGATGTTCATAATTATGTACACAAACAGAAACACACACACACAGTAAAATGGCATGCAACATGTTTCATGCCTATAAATATTGCGTTGTTTTTTCCTGCTAAATGTGGGGAAAATTTGCAAAGAAAGGCGCAAAAAAACATAAAACCATAGTTGAGAAATCACAAGAAATTAAAGAATCACATGGAACTATTAGGTGGGAGAGCGAGGGTGTTATGGCCGGGAAGATTTCATTGACATCAGAGATTTTCTAAAATAAGATATTTAGACTAATTAGATTTTTCCTTTAGACCGGATCCCAGAGGTTCTTTTGCTAGAGGTTCATATTTCCCTTGGGCCCCGTCAGGCTATATAAATTTATATCTTCTAAGGGCCTTATAAAAAACGAGAGGTTTTTTAAAGATCTTCCATACACAATTGTTTTAATACATTGAGAGCATCTAAAGGCATTCGATATACAGCAGGATTTTTAGTGATGTTAACCATTTTCGATGTTTTCCAAAGACTCTAATCCCGCTTTTACCTTAATTTTCATACTGACCCCCTCAATATGCGAAAAAGCATACTATTACAATAATTGCCCAGTCTTTATTTGTCGTTGAGTGCGTTCGAGTATTTCCTCTATTTTCGGTTTCCTTGGCAGAAAATCAAATTATCTTTGCCTTTTCGGTTTAAATGTTCAAGCGTGGTAACTCAATTCGACATACCTTCACACACACATATAGTCTCTGGCTAGAAAAGCCTAACGAAAATAATTCGTTACATTGTACTGACTGACTGTAGGTCTTTGTTTGATATGGCGGAACATTGTTTCGCTATGAAAATATAGCCCAGTGGTAAAAAATTATCAAGCCCTTATATCAATAAAAAAATTTCAATAGGTCTCCTGCACTAAGGGGATCCCACCATAGAATATACCTGAATGTTTTCTGCAAGTCTTCTAGGAATTTATAGAATCTTTCGAGGACATAAAATCTTTCTAAAGAATACCCTCTAGAGGTCGTCTAAACTAACTAGACCTCCATAGAATATACGCGAGTATACCGTCTTGAGAATGTACAGAATCCAGAACGTCTTCTGGAGGTCTTATAGGAACTTCTGGAGGCATTTAGGACAGGAAACATATGTAGTTGTGTTTAGAGACAAAAAATCCTTCTAAAGAATACCTGAATGTCTTCTAGAGACAGATGACCTTCTAAATATCTTTGATACATAGAAGACTTTCATAGTTCTCCTATACTAAAAAGATCTCCATTTTTTGACATTTTATGGGGGAAGCTTACATTCTGAGAATATACAGAATCTTCTAGAGTTAAAAAACTTTTGGAGTTCTTCTAGGACAGAAAACCTTTCTAAAGATCTTTTGGAGACAAAATGTTTTTTATGTGAGAAAAAACGCTTCTGAAGATCTTTTGGAGGCACGGGGTTTTCTAAGACAGAAGAACATATGGAGGCTTTCTAGAGACAAAATACCTACTAAAGTTCTTCTATATACAGAAAACGTCCATAGGTCGTCCATACTAAAAATACCTCCATCTTGAGAATATACAGAATCCTGAAGGTCTTCTGAAGGTCTTTTAGGACAGAAAACCCATATGTATTGGTTTTAGAGACAAGAAAAATGGTCTTCGAGGTAAAAAAAAACCCTTCTAAAGAATACCTGAATAGCTTCTAGAGGCAGAGGACCTTCTAAATGCCTCTGATAAATAAAATACTTAAATAGTTCTCCTGTACTGAAAATATCTATTCGAAGAAAATATACACATTTTTACACATTTTTGATATTATGTGGGGGAATGTATAGGAGGGAGTTTACATCTTGGGAATATACAGAGTCCAGAAAGTTTCCTGGAGACAAAAAGCGGAGATCTTATAGTGTAAAAAATCTTTCTAAAGATATCTTTCTAAAGATACAGGGTATATATTTTGAGAATATACAGAATCCTGAAGGTCTTCTAATGCCTTGTAAAGGGCAGAACATATTTCTAAAGATCTTTTGAGGCAAAATGAATTCCAGGAGACAAAGGTCTACTAGAAACATAAAAAACTTCTGAAGGTCTTCTAATGACAGAGGAACTTCTTAAAGTTTGATATACCTCCATAGTTCATTTTCCTGTACTAAAATAATTTCCATAGGCCGTTTATACTAAGAACACCTTCATAGGTAGTTACATTTGTGATTTAAAACGTTTTAAAAATTTAACCCCCTGGGGGCTTCATCAAGGTTTGGTACAAAAGAACGATATACGATTTTGTGGTAGAGTAGATCGGTAGCCTTAATTTTGGAATTTGATATAATTATAGAAGGAATATTACGATGCACTGGCGGACTATTATAAATAATTGGAGATGTACAGCGTTGCCAAAAAAAATATGAACTTCACATTTTTATAGTGAAAGATGGTCTGATGAATGGAACAGAGTAGTCGATCCAATAGTGGGAAAATTTATTCCTAACCAAGTAAAAACGTTGTTAAGCTCAGGCCAAGTACTTTTACAAAGAAACCCTATGAATGTTTTATATGTATAGGTCTTTATAAAGTGACCTATGGAGGTCTTTCACGATTGGAAGATCTATTGAGGTCTTCTATTTATAAGGGGCCTATTTCATAAAACATCTATATATAGGGGACATATGGATGTCTTATATATTTGCACATCATATGGTGGTCTTCTATACATAGAAGATGTATTGAGGTCTTCTATTTATTAATGATCTCCGGTTTTCAATAGGCCTTCTATTTATAGGTGACCTATTGTGGTCTTTAATTTATAGCAGACCAATGGATGACCTGTGTATGTCTTCTATTTAGAGAAGACCTATAAAGGTCTTCTATTGAGAGGAGCCTTTATAGAATACCTATTGGGCATGTTCTACCTATAGAAGACCAATGAAGGTCTTTTGAGGTGTTTAGAAAACCCTGAAAATATTTTCTCTTCCTAGAAGGTCTTCTGAATTTCGAATGTTTATAGAAGACCCAACCTTATATGACTGGCGAATATACGACATTAATTTTTTGAAGGATATATGCTTGGATTTGTAAAAAACAAAAATTTTCAAGGACAATTCGACTCATAAGTGTGGATTTTAGAAAGAATATTTTTTCAAGGACCATCTGACAAATGAACCTATATTTCCTATATTTTCTAAATAATATTTCTTTGAGCTCGAATTTTTAAAGACTATTTCTTACGACCATAAGTCTTAGATTTTTTAATAAATATTTTTTCAAGAGCCCCAGAAACAATAAGGACCTATTGACCAGATATATTAGATTTTGTGAAGAACATTTTTTCAAGGATCAACCGTCCAATAATCGTGAATTTTTCAATGACCATCCGTCCGTTAGAAAAATTGGATCTTCCGAACAATAAGCTTGGATTTTTTTTATTTGCGTAGGTTTTTTTTTACAGAACTTTCCTTCCTAACAATGAGCTTAGATTTTTTGATAATCAGATTTTAAAAAGCTTCCCTTGAATTTTTTAAAGTAAAATTGTTTCAAGGACCATTCGACCAACACGATTATATTTTGTAAAGAATATTTATGCAAGGATCATCCATCTAATATTCGTGGGTTTTTTTAAGAATATTTTTCAATCTTCTGAACAATAAGCTTGGATTTTTTTAATAAGCGTAGATTATTTTAAGAATAGTTTATCTTTCATCTGTCTTCTGTCATCTGTCTTCATCTGCCTTCAAAAGGTCTATAGAAGACCTGCTGAAGACCTTAAAAGTTATTCTATCTATAGAAGGTCTTCAGATGTTTTTCTGTCCACGGATGACCATCTTCTATCTTCTGTCTACAAAAGTACTTCAGAACCCTCAGAAGGTCTATAGAAGCTCTCTTGATTAAAATATCTTCTGTTTGTAGAAGGCTTTCAGACTGTCCATGGATGGCCTTCACAATGTCGTCTGTGGAGAGGAGATTTTTAAAAATGTATTTCTATCTTCTGTCTCTAAGAGGATCTCCTGTATATAGAAGGTATTTAAAAGACCTTCAACCTGTTGAATTCTTTTAAATATTCTTCTGATATAGACAGAAGGTCTTCGTCATATCTTCTTCAGAATGTTTTCGTTATATGAAATAATTTAAAGAAGTTTTAAGACTTGCCGAAAGTCTTCTATCTCTAAATGATCTTTCAAAAGCTTATCTGTCTTCATTCAGAAGGTCTTTTGTCTGTAGGTGGTGTTCTGTCGGTAGAAGAGCTTTAAGAGAGGACTTCTCTCTCTAGAAGACCTTCAGCGTCAGAAGGTTTTCTGTCTTTATAAGCCTCCCAGAAGGTATCCTTCCTATTAAGAACCTTTAGAAGGCCTACTGTCTGTAAAATACCCTTAGAGGTCCTGTCTAAAGAAGTTTTTCTGTTTAATGGATATTTTTAGAATAATATCTAACCTTCATTAGTTCTCCAGTCTCTAGACAATTTATCAAAGGTTTCCTTTCTATAGGGGAACAATAGATGTCCTGCTGTCTCTAGAAGACTTTCAGATCGAAAAGAATTAGGCACAATTTTTTATCATAGACAATATTGCCATTAAGACAATTGGTTGGTCGGTCGAAGTGTTCGGAATATATCTAAGGTTCAGCCGTTTCAGGCTGTAGAAGATATTCCAAACCTGTCGATTCCATGCTGTTTTTATGCAAATCTATAAATAATCCCCCAAGCTCCTTCGGGTTTATTTTCCTAACAATTTATGATTCCGAAATATAAACAACCACACTTTTTACCACTGGGTTATTGCGAAAAAATGTTCGTTCACATGGTCACATATAAATAAACGCTCCGTGACTAAAGGCTGTTAAAGATAAAGTCAACAACAATTGTGAGAGAGCATAGAAGCGCGCCACTATTGTCAGATAATAGTAATAATAAAAATGTTCGGATGGCTATATGGATGTATGCATGATGATAATGATGACGACAACAACAATGATGATGATGACGAAGGTGGCTAGCTGGAGCTTCAGCTAGAGCTGACTAGCTGGCAGTCCAGGTTAGATTTGCCACCGATAATATCTAAAGTTAAGAAACATGTGTAACAATGCCAGAAATTTCCGGGATATGTGAAATGTTGTTTTTTGTTGTTGTTGTTGCAGTTTTGTTGTTTGTCATGTCTTATTACAGTTTTTCATTTCTGTGCTTTGATTTCGAAACTTGCCCCCAAAGGAACCTGTATGCCAGGCGAACTCCTCTTATGCATTATGATATAATAGCATTACGGAGTCTTTTTCTATATTATTTAAGGTTGTTGTTATTGTTCGGAAAAACTAAGTTTATGTTTATAAATGTTGTAATTAATCACAGAGGTAATTGTTTTTGTATAATTTTTGTTGTTGTTTTTTTTTTGATTCCTTACCATTCACTTGTCCATAAATTTGTTGTTGTGTGTGGGAAAGTTATTTTTGTGACTGAAAAGAAAAACAAGAAAGAAAATAGAAAAGAAGATGAAAACATGTTTTCTTAGTTATTTTTGGGAAGAATTTTTGCAACTTTAGATACAAAATGGAACATAGATTATTTTTTGCAGCATGAAGAAAAGTTGTATTGTTTCAGAAGTTATGGCATTCTTTGGCAAACAAAAATATCTGGAATTATTTTCGCATGAAGAATCTTGTTGATTTGCCTTAGATGGACCCTTGAAAAAATATACTTTAAAAAATCTACGCCTTAGATGGACCCTTGAAAAAATATACTTTAAAAAATCTACGCCTTAGATGGACCCTTGAAAAAATATACTTTAAAAAATCTACGCCTTAGATGGACCCTTGAAAAAATATACTTTAAAAAATCTACGCCTTAGATGGACCCTTGAAAAAATATACTTTAAAAAATTCCTCCTTGAAAAAATATTCTTTAAAAAATCCACGCCGTGGTTAGACCCTTGGAAAAATTATTCTTTAAAAAATCCACGCCGTGGTTAGACCCTTGGAAAAATTATTCTTTAAAAAATCCACGCCGTGGTTAGACCCTTGGAAAAATTATTCTTTAAAAAATCCACGCCGTGGTTAGACCCTTGGAAAAATTATTCTTTAAAAAATCCACGCCTTGTTTAGAACCTTGGAAAAATTATTCTTTAAAAAATCCACGCCTTGGTTAGAGTCTTGAAAAAATATTCTTTAAAAAATCCACGCCTTAGAAGGACCCCTGAAAAAAATTCTTTAAAAAATCCACGCCTTAGAAGGACCCCTGAAAAAAATTCTTTAAAAAATCCACGCCTTAGATGGGCCCTTGAAAAAATATTCTTTAAAAAATCCACGCCTTAGATGGACCCTTGAAAAAATACTCTTTAAAAAATCCACGCCTTAGAAGGACCCCTGAAAAAAATTCATTAAAAAATCCACGCCTTAGAAGGACCCTTGACAAAAAAATTCTTTAAAAAAAACACGCCTGAGAAGGACCCCTGAAAAAAAAATTCTTTAAAAAATCCAAGCCTTAGATGGATGGACCCTTGAAGAAATATTCTTTAAAAATGTTTGCTGGGTGATTAAAAATCCATTGTTTTCCATCATGGCAGGTATTTTAATATTTCCAAACGTGTTTATTTGACAACATTATATTCCGCATAATAATTAGCCATGTTAAGCAAAATTGTTTCCCACGCTTAAAAATCCGTTAAAATTCAAATAAACAATCAATTTATTTCATTCATTTCAAATATGGTCAATTTGCTTGGCAATTTAAGCCAAGATGTGGCTCTGCTGCTGCTGTTTGGTTGGGTAGTCAGTCAGTCAGGTTTGGATGTTTGTGGTTTTTTTATAATACCGGTTATTATTTTCAATACCACATACACACAAAACTTCAATGTCATAGTATTTTTTTTTGGAAAATAATTATTTAAATTGTAGTTCGAAAAGTGTTTGTAGTAACAATAAGAGGTCACTGAGGTCTTTGTGATTTTTTTTTTTTTCAAACCCTTATTGAATTTGCAAGACAACACTAACACGTGTTTGGTATCCCGACCATCAGCTGATTTGCAGCTGTTCATTATGATTAATAATATATTCTGCCTTTTGCATGGCTTGTCGGAAAATTCCTAACCGGATTCGAGAGGAAAACATAGCTGACTATTGATTTTCTTATCAGAATCAAATACAGCCACAAATCCACCCCTTACACCAAGTGACACGGCGATGGAAAAAATCTAGTTGCAATTTATTTCTTATCTTTTCACAGTGGGGCTAATTAAAAAAAAATAAAAATTAAAATAATAATATATTTAACTCCAACTCATTTTCTTTTAGTCCCACTGTATTAAATTCTGAAAAAATATTATTTTTTCATAATTACTTTTAATAACTTTTCTTAATGAAGATCTGCATGAACGAACGAAGGCACAGTCACTCAGAAGAAAAAAATCACATGCACGTTTAATCGATTCGAAACTTTTTGAGTTATCAAAACAAAATGAGAAATAATTGTAGTTTTCAAAATACAAAAAAATATTTAAAAAATATTGAAGCGTAAAAAAATCACTCAATTAGTAGAAGTAGTGGGGGAAACTCTTGGCATGGGCCGAGTTTGCGGCACTTGACCGTGATCATTAATATTTTTGAGATTGAATTTTCTATGCCGGTCCACTCACCACCCATTACGTCTTTATTACAAAAAGAAAAACAACAACGTAATTATTTAAGGGTCTAACCAAGGCGAGGATTTTTTAAAGAATATTTTTTTAAGGGTCTAACCAAGGCGAGGATTTTTAAAGGATATTTTTTAAGGGTCTAACCAAGGCGTGGATTTTTTAAAGAACATTTTTAAGGGTCTAACCAAGGCGTGGATTTTTTAAAGAATATTTTTTTAAGGGTCTAACCAAGGCGTGGATTTTTTAAAGAATATTTTTTTAAGGGTCTAACCAAGGCGTGGATTTTTTAAAGAATATTTTTTTAAGGGTCTAACCAAGGCGTGGATTTTTTAAAGAATATTTTTTTAAGGGTCTAACCAAGGCGTGGATTTTTTAAAGAATATTTTTTTAAGGGTCTAACCAAGGCGTGGATTTTTTAAAGAATATTTTTTTAAGGGTCTAACCAAGGCGTGGATTTTTTAAAGAATATTTTTTTAAGGGTCTAACCAAGGCGTGGATTTTTTAAAGAATATTTTTTTAAGGGTCTAACCAAGGCGTGGATTTTTTAAAGAATATTTTTCGATCATAAAATTTTGTGATTCATTTAATTTAAAATAATTTTTCTTAATTTTATTTTACATTTAATAATAATAAAAAATCGGTTTATAGTGTTACATGCAGGCGAGCAGAAACAAACAATAAAATAAATACTCTGCAGCTGGTTAATTAGTTTCTTTTCTTTTCGATTTTAAAAAAGAATTGTTGGGAGTTCTTCAACGTTTCAGTTGTTGGCCCCCGCCCCTTTTGATAAATAAATATATATCACTTCAAGGTTGATAGATATTCTTTGGCGTGTAACATGCAATGCTTGTAACGCGTTCATTTGCACCAACCAAAAACACATTTCATGCCCCCTGCCCCTTCTCCTAGCATTTGCGATGGAATCCCCCAGTGACAAGAAACTGGTGGTTATAATCCTAGTTTTTATTTCTAACAAGCAAAACTACTACAAGGATAATCTATTTCCAAACACTCGACCAGAAAATTGCGATAGTTTTTTGTTTGGGGTTCCTTCTCTCTCGCTCTCTCGAAGGTCAACACACAAAATGAAAAACAGATTTAACTAGGGGTTTAAAACTTATATAATTTTCTAAAATTTTAATCCAATTGGTCGCACTTGATTGTGTTTTAGAGAATATTTTTATCTGTTATCCTTTTTAGTTATGCTGGTGTGTGTGTGTGTGTGTGGCAAACGGACACACAATCTTTAAAGGCATCTCTTATTGCCAAAACAACACAGCAAAGGATATTTGTTGAATAAATAATCCTTTTTATTTTCATTTTTGGAGAACGAAGCTGAATCTCTGCAGTAATAAACCTCAATTTGCTGATAGCAATTTTAAATTATTTTAGTAATCCTCACACTAATACATACAAACATTAAATATATACTACTGAATGTTTGATTGAATTTTTAAATCCACGACTCTTTGTTGGAGGACCCTTGAACTTTTTTTGTTAAAAAAAGCTCATGGAATCTTAAAAATATTCTTTAAAAATCCATGGACCCTGAAAAAAATATTCTTTAAAAAATCCACGTCTCAAGAAATATTCTTTAAAAATCCACGCCTTAAGAAATATTCTTTAAAAAATCCACGCCTTATTTAGGCCTTAACAAATTATTATTTTAAAAATTCATCTGATTCGTGGACTTCCCCTTCTACGGGAACCATCAGTAGGCTCGCTTTTATATGCCTTATGAGCTGGGGCATTCCTATTCATTCGCCGGAGTCGTTGCAGCTCAATACGACTGACTATATCGATGTCAGCGTATAAATTATAAAGCTCATGGTTCATTCGACGGCGATATTCACAGTCAACGTAGAGTGTGAGTTTGGTCTGGCGGGAGGTGGCCTTGCTTTTGATTTATTTGCTCAGACCATAGTAGCATCTGTTGGCCATCACTATCCTTCTCCGAATTTCAAAACTGTTGTCATTCGTTTTATTTATGGCGGTACCAAGGTATACAAAATCTTTAACTACCTCGAAGCTGTAGTTCTCAATTTCCTGATGGCATCAACCAAGCGTTGATACCATCAGCTTGATCTTCTCGCCGTTTACTGCCAGACCCACTTTGGCAGACTCCTTCTCAATTTGCTCAAAGGTGGCTGTTACCGCTCTCGCTGTTCAACCCATTATGTCGATGTCATCGACGTAGGCGAGTAACATGTGTTGTTTGGTGTACAGAGTGCCATTTCTGTTCACTTTTGCCTCTCGTATGACCTTCTCCAGGAGGATGTTAAAAAGTTCACACGACAAACTGTCACCATGTCTGAATCCTCGTTCGGTAATAAAGGGCTTCGAGAGGTCTTTTCCGACATTAACTGCTGATTTTGTGCCAATTAAAGTTATCCTGCATAGCCGTATTAATTTTGCCAGGAATGCCAAACGCAGACATGGCTTTATACACCTCTCAACGGATAGGGCTGTCGAATGCGGCTTTATAGTCGACGAATAGGTGTCGATGTGTTGTTCGTGGGGTTTTTGCAGGATTTGGCGCACAGTGAAAATCTGGTCAATGATGGATTTGCCAGGTCTGAAGCCGCATTGGTATGGTCCAATAATGTCATTGACCATTGGCTTCAGTCGTTCACACAGTACGCTGTATAGCACTTTATATTCGAGGGGAAGGATACTTATTCCTCTATAGTTGGCACATATTGTCTTGTCTCCTTTTTTATGCATGGGACAAAGGATGCTGAGGTTCCAATCATTGGGTATGTATTCTTCTAGCCAAACTGTACTTATCAGCTGGTGCATGCTCCTGACCAGCATCTGGCCACCAGTCTTGAATAGTTCGGCTGGTGGCCCATCGGCACCTGCTGTTTTATTACTCTTCAGCCGATTGATTACTATTCCGACCTCATCTTGGCTAGGTGGTAAACACTCTATACCGTCATCTATTATTTGTTCTGGGGTATCCTCTTCACCGCTACAATTTGATACCACAAGTTTTTTTCAAAATGCTATTTCCAGATCCTCAGCATGCTGTCTGTATCTGTAAACAGGTTCGGTTTAGTGTTTTACCCGTTGGTAAAATTTCGGACTTAATTCTGTCTCATGTACATCTCGATTTGCTCACGCTCATGTTTTTCTTGCTCTTTCTTCTTTTTCTGAAAATACGTTTCTCCTCTACCCTTTTCTCTCGATAGTTCTCCATCGCATTACGTGTTGCTACTGTCCGCAGGGTTGCCCTATACGCTGCGTTTTTCTTATCAATAGCATTACGACACTCCTGATCGTATCACGGATTTTTTAATGGTGGTCTTTGGTACCCAAGTGTTACTTTTGCTGCAATTTGTAGGGAGTGGACAATTCTCTGCCATTGTGCTTCTATACTATTATCGAGACAAGAAGTGTTTTCGTCATACAGGTGGGTAAGTTGAGCGGAGTAGGCCTCGGCTACCTGTTGTGTTTGCAGCATTTCGACGTCGAGTTTCCGTGTTGTGTTAGATCGCACCTTTGCTGCAACATTAAGACGAGTGCGAACCTTGGCTGCCACAAGGTAATGGTCCGAATCGACATACGCTCCCCGGATCGACCGAACGTCAAATACACTGGATTAATGCCTTCCGTCTATCACAACATGATCAATTTGATTGATCATGTTCATGATCATGATCATGGCCTTGTGTATATCGAGATGCTTGAATCTGGTGCTGCTAACTACCATGTTTTTTGCTGCCGCGAAGTCAATCAACCTCATGCCGTTGTCGGATGTTTCTTCATGAAGGCTGAATTTTCCGACGGTGGGGCCAAAGATATTTTCCCTTCCGATTTTTGCATTAAAATCTCCTAGCAGAATTTTAATGTCATGGCCAGGGCAACGGTCATATGCTGTTTCTAGGCGCTCGTAAAATATGTCCTTGGTCTGTTCATCTTTATCTTCGGTCGGAGCATGGGCGCAAATTAGACTGATGTAAAAGAACTTCGCTTTTATGCGGATTATAGCAATTCGCACATCTACTGGAGTGAATCTGGAGACGAGGTCTTTCATTCTCCTGTTAACCATAAATCCGCAGCCAAAGTCATGTCTCGTTTCATGGCTACCCTGTCCCTTTCCATCGCATTTCCTGTAAGGCAATAATATCGGCTTTGTACTTCTTGAGTACATCCGCCAAAGCGAACACATCGCCTGTTCTGTACAAGGTGCGCACATTCCAAGTGTATATTCTCAGATTGTGGTCCTTTATACATTTGCGGGGGTCGTCAACATTATGGGGGTACGGTTTTCTTTTTCTTTGCTTTTTCATAGTAGGAGGGGTTTTCCAAGGATTATTTTCTCAAGGGTCCATCTAAGGCGTGGATTTTTTAAAGAATATTTTCTCAAGGATCCATCCAAGGCGTGGATTTTTTAAAGTATATTTTTCAAGGCTCCATCTAAGGCGTGGTATTTTAAAGAATATTTTTTCAAGGCTCCATCTAAGGCGTGGACTTTTAAAGAATATTTTTTTAAGGGTCCTCCAACTTTGCTTTTTCATAGCAGGAGGGGTTTTCCGAGTATGGGCAACTAACCCGACGCCTCAACTCAGTTCTTATGGTAGAATAGTTCTTATGGGTGATCTATGCCTTGAAAAATTTTTTCTTTAAAAAGTCCACGCCACGTGTAATGATGAAAAATATTCGATTTAAAAATTGATATTCAATAAAAGTCACTTAGATTCGAAAATATATAAAAACTCAATTCGTTGGTCCCTTAATCTTAAATTTAGATCTTCCCTCATACCCTCCCACTATTTAATTTTACCTGCATCTGAAAACACCCCAAACATTCTTTTAAAAAACCCACAAACAAAATATTTTATATTCACACATGTGCTGTCTGACAGGAAATAAATAATTAGGATATATATGTTACGTATGTATATATACAATCACGCACATATGTATGTATACATACATATATATTCGCATTAATATCCCTCTACTTGATTGTTATTAATATTATGACCATGTTTGTATTTCTCATTTAACAAAACACACACACTCACATACACCTGTATATCCTTGTGTATATGTTTGTAAATATATCGCATATGCACACAAGGATATCTGCTTAATATAATAATGTACATATTTACATATCGAAATATATATGAAGCTACTAAATGGTACTTGACCACAATATGAGTGTGCTCCAAACGTACTCGTGTGTTCGGGTGTATGTGTGCGCTTGTGTGAGTGTAGGAAAATTTCCTCAATATACCACAATCGCAAGAACAGCAACAACAACACTGAATACCTTTTCTCAAACCTGCTTTAATTGCCATGCAGATGGGAAGGATGGATAGGGGACACCTACCTCCCATCCCCCATTTCTATCTATGGGTACTGGTGGTGTGGAAATCTATAGACTATAGCCTGGTATCCTTATATGTTTTCCACGCAAACAAAACAGCATCAAGTGGATTCTGTCTGTCCATTACACAGTCATTCGTTCGTTCGTCGTCGCTATGCTGTGCGCCATTCTCAATTTAGGTCATGATGGCAATTTTCAGTTTTTTTTTTATTTACCACTTGAGTTTGTGTAGCAGTTCTGAAGCTTTATTTGATTTATTTTAAGCTTTTATTTGATTTATTTCGAATGTCGTTGTCAAACAACAACGATAACCGGGCGGGCAATGCAACCTCCTCCCAACCCATATCTTTCTTCGAGGCAGCAGCATCAAGACCGTCGTTGTAACATCTGAACATATTTACCCATTGCCGTGAGTGTCCGACTGAGGGGCAAGGATGCAATGTAAATTCTTGGCCAAATAATCATGTATGTATATGTGTGTGAATAATAAATATTGCTGTTGCTTGTTGCCATCTTTTTAATTATTTGTAAACAAAATTTGCCATGAATAGGAAATGTATCGTCACATCATCATCATCATACCGCCAAAAGATTGTATCGAATGGATATGTCAAGTCGAAATATAGATAGAGAGGATACAAAAATCGAATACAAAATTGATTTTTTAAATGTTGTCTCTTTAAGGAATAAGAAACTTCGAGGATAGGTTTTTTCCAACAAACAAGTAAAGAATATTTTTTCAAGGGTCCATCTAAGGCGTGGATTTTTTAAAGAATATTTTTTCAAGGGTCCACCTAAGGCATGGATTTTTTAAAGATTCTTTTTTCAAGGGTGCACCTAAGGCGTGGATTTTTTAAAGGACATTTTTTCAAAGGTCTAACTAAGGCGTGGATTTTTTAAAGAATATTTTTCAAGGGTCTAACCAAGGCGTGTATTTTTTAAAGAATATTTTTCAAGGGTCTAACCAAGGCGTGGATTCTTTAAAGAATATTTTTTCAAGGGTCCATCCATCTAAGGCGTGGATTTTTTAAAGAATATTTTTTCAAGGGTCCATCCATCTAAGGCGTGGATTTTTTAAAGAATATTTTTTCAAGGGTCCATCCATCTAAGGCGTGGATTTTTTAAAAAATATTTGTTCAAGGGTCCATCCATCTAAGGCGTGGATTTTTTAAAAAATATTTGTTCAAGGGTCCATCCATCTAAGGCGTGGATTTTTTAAAGAATATTTTTTCAAGGGTCCATCCATCTAAGACGTGGATTTTTAAAAGAATATTTTCTCAAGGGTCCTCCAACTAAGGCGTGGATTTTTAAAGAATATTTTTTCAAGGGTCCTCCAACTAAGGCGTGGATTTTTTAAAGAATATTTTTTTAAGGTCCTCCAACTAAGGCGTGGATTTTTTAAAGAATATTTTTTTAAGGTCCTCCAACTAAGGCGTGGATTTTTTAAAGAATATTTTTTAAGGTCCTCCAACTAAGGCGTGGATTTTTTAAAGAATATTTTTTTAAGGTCCTCCAACTAAGGCGTGGATTTTTTAAAGAATATTTTTTTAAGGTCCTCCAACTAAGGCGTGGATTTTTTAAAGAATATTTTTTTAAGGTCCTCCAACTAAGGCGTGGATTTTTTAAAGAATATTTTTTTAAGGTCCTCCAACTAAGGCGTGGATTTTTTAAAGAATATTTTTTTAAGGTCCTCCAACTAAGGCGTGGATTTTTTAAAGAATATTTTTTTAAGGTCCTCCAACTAAGGCGTGGATTTTTTAAAGAATATTTTTTTAAGGTCCTCCAACTAAGGCGTGGATTTTTTAAAGAATATTTTTTTAAGGTCCTCCAACTAAGGCGTGGATTTTTTAAAGAATATTTTTTAAGGTCCTCCAACTAAGGCGTGGATTTTTTAAAGAATATTTTTTTAAGGTCCTCCAACTAAGGCGTGGATTTTTTAAAGAATATTTTTTAAGGTCCTCCAACTAAGGCGTGGATTTTTTAAAGAATATTTTTTTAAGGTCCTCCAACTAAGGCGTGGATTTTTTAAAGAATATTTTTTTAAGGTCCTCCAACTAAGGCGTGGATTTTTTAAAGAATATTTTTTTAAGGTCCTCCAACTAAGGCGTGGATTTTTTAAAGAATATTTTTTTAAGGTCCTCCAACTAAGGCGTGGATTTTTTAAAGAATATTTTTTTAAGGTCCTCCAACTAAGGCGTGGATTTTTTAAAGAATATTTTTTTAAGGTCCTCCAACTAAGGCGTGGATTTTTTAAAGAATATTTTTTTAAGGTCCTCCAACTAAGGCGTGGATTTTTTAAAGAATATTTTTTTAAGGTCCTCCAACTAAGGCGTGGATTTTTTAAAGAATATTTTTTTAAGGTCCTCCAACTAAGGCGTGGATTTTTTAAAGAATATTTTTTTAAGGTCCTCCAACTAAGGCGTGGATTTTTTAAAGAATATTTTTTTAAGGTCCTCCAACTAAGGCGTGGATTTTTTAAAGAATATTTTTTTAAGGTCCTCCAACTAAGGCGTGTATTTTTTAAAGAATATTTTTTTAAGGTCCTCCAACTAAGGCGTGGATTTTTTAAAGAATATTTTTTTAAGGTCCTCCAACTAAGGCGTGGATTTTTTAAAGAATATTTTTTTAAGGTCCTCCAACTAAGGCGTGGATTTTTTAAAGAATAATTTTTCAAGGGTCCTTCGACTAAGGCGTGGATTTTTTAAAGACAACTTTTTCGAGGACCAACTAAGGCGTGGATTTTTTAAAGACAACTTTTTCGAGGACCAACTAAGGCGTGGATTTTTTAAAGAATATTTTTTCGAGGGTCCTCCAACTAAGGCGTGGATATTTTTTCAAGGGTCTAACCAAGGCGTTGATTTTTTAAAGAATATTTTTTCAAGCCGTTGATTTTTTAAAGAATATTTTTTCAAGGCTCTATCTAAGGAGTGGATTTTTTAAAGAATATTTTTTCAAGGGTCCACCTAAGTCGTGGATTTTTTAAAGATTATTTTTTCAAGAGTCTAACCAAAGCGTGGATTTTTAAAGAATATTTTTTAAGGGTCCATCGAAGGCGTGGATTTTTTTAAGGAATATTTTTTAAGGCTCTAACCAAGGCGTGAATTTTTTAAAGAATATTTTTTCAAGGGTCTAACCAAAGCGCGGATTTTTTAAAAATATTTTTTCAGGGATTTAAACTAGGCGTGGATTTTTTCAAAAAAAATATTTTTTCAAGGCGTGGATTCCTAGGCGTGGATTTTTTAAAAATATTTTTTCAAGGATTTTTTAAAAATATTTTTTCAAGGCGTGGATTTTTTAAAAATATTTTTTCATAAGATGGATTTTTTAAAAATATTTTTTCAAGGCGAGGATTTTTTAAAAATATTTTTTCAAGGCGTGGATTTTTTAAAAATATTTTTTCAATGCGGGGATTTTTTAAAAATATTTTTTCAAGGGTCAAATCAAGGTGTTGATTTTTTAAAAATATTTTTTCAAGGATCTGACCTAGGCGTGGATTTAAAAAAAAAATATTTTTTCAAGGATCTGACCTAGGCGTGGATTTTTTAAAAAACATTGTTTTAAGGCTTGATTTTTTAAAAAAAAGAGGTGTTGATTTTTAAAAAACATTTTTTCAAGGATCTAACCTAGGCATGGATTTTTTAAAAAAAATATTGTTTTAAGGTTCCTCCAAAAAAGAGGTGTGGGTTAAAAAAATAAGGGTCCTTCATTAGAGGCGTGGATTAAGAAAAAATAAGGGTCGTCAAATGGAGTCGGAGATTTTTTTTCAAAAATATTTCCCAAAAATGGTTGCATTTTTTGTAAAAATATTATTGTGGCTCAAAGAAGATATGAATTTTTAAGAATATTTTTTAGGTTCTAATAAATGCGTGATTGAAAAAGAATTTGTCTTCAAGGTCCTAACTATGGCGTGGATTAAAAAAAAATATTTTTAAGAGTCCAACAATGTTTATGGATTTTTTATAGATTATTTTTATATGTTTCCATTTGTATCGCCTATTGCTAATCATTATTATTTAAATGCCTACTTAATCGGCAATTTACTTTAATAATAGTTTTTGTTAACATTTTTAATAGAGTAATTTGTATTATGTTAATCTTAAATTCAACATCATTTAAGGCAACAAATCTTTTCATCTGCCTTATTTTTCAATTACAAAAATATACATGGAGGTGTGTGTGTGTTTGTTTGTGTAAAAATCTTCAAATTAATCGCTTAGTTTATTAAAACAACAACAAAAAATGCCCAGCACAACATTTTATGTAATTATTTCCAAATCATTAAAATTATAACCTAACCTCCACTACAACCCACCCGTAGGCAAAAAAACTTATACTCAAAATTTATATTTACACAAAACTTGAACCAAATTAGAATTTTGTCAGCTGGAATGCTGGGCAAATGGGCAAAAAAACAGCTGAAGTAGTCATTTTCCAAAATAAAAAAGAGCTAAATTGTTAGTTTATATTATATGGAGTAGAAGTGGATGGATGGGTGGACAGGCGAACGGGTCGGGCCAAGCAAGCAAACAAACATAAGGGTAAACATTCACTTCATCAGCAGCAGCCGAAGAAACATCATCTCCTAGCTGCCAGCACCAACGATGCTTTAAACAAACATTTGGAATAGTTTGAGTAGCATGGAGCATGGCGAGTAGTGGTGTTGTAGTACATAATTTAATCGTATGCCAAAAAGTAAATTTTCCTTTTGAGTTCACTGATAAAATATTTAACCAGCTCATGTTCGAAGCACATCTACTCTGAGATCGGCAGAAATGGTTGGAGATTGCTGGCGGGGTAAAGAGTTCGAGTTATTTTCCTTTTTGGGTAACATAAGGCTATTTTTTCCTTGTGAACAAAATTTCAAAATAAAAAGGAAAGAAGTGGTGTTGGATGATGGAATAAGGAAATGGAAAAATAAAATTTCCTTTTAATGGTGAAAAAAGGTAAAAACACTTTTGTAGTTTGAAAAATGTCATATTCAGATATTTGGAATTTTAATTAAAATGTTAGGAGAGACAAAAAGTTTTTTATTTTCATTTTTAATGGTTTGTGATTGCCCTTTGAACTTTCATATAAAGGGGATATTAAAAAGTAAAAAAATGTCGTACTGGCTCATCTTCGCATTAAATGGAGATTTATTAAAAATATAAGGATACTCCATTTGATTTACAATATTAAAAAAAACACGCCTTGGTTAGGTGGAGCCTTGGAAAAATATTTTTAAAAAAATCCACGCTTTGGTTAGGTGGAGCCTTGGAAAAATATTTTTAAAAAAATCCACGCTTTGGTTAGGTGGAGCCTTGGAAAAATATTTTTTTAAAAAATCCACGCCTTGCTTAGGTGGAGCCTTAGAAAAATATTTTTTAAAAAATCCACGCTTTGGTTAGGTGGAGCCTTGGAAAAATATTTTTTTAAAAAATCCACGCCTTGGTTAGGTGGACCCTTGAAAAAATATTCTTTAAAAAATCCACGCCTTAGATGGATGGACCCTTGAAAAAATATTCTTTAAAAAATCCACGCCTTAGATGGATGGACCCTTGAAAAAATATTATTTTAAAATCCACGCCTTGGAAAAATATTTTTTAAAAAATCCACGCCTTGGAAAAATATTTTTTAAAAAATCCACGCCTTGGAAAAATATTTTTTAAAAAATCCACGCCTTGGAAAAATATTCTTTTAAAATCCACGCCTTGGAAAAATATTTTTTAAAAAATCCACGCCTTGGAAAAATATTTTTTAAAAAATCCACGCCTTGGAAAAATATTCTTTTAAAATCCACGCCTTGGAAAAATATTTTTTAAAAAATCCACGCCTTGGAAAAATATTTTTTAAAAAATCCACGCCTTCTATAGACACTTGAAAAAATATTCTTTAAAAAATCCACGCCTTCTACAGACACTTGAAAAAATATTCTTTAAAAAATCCACGCCTTCTACAGACACTTGAAAAAATATTCTTTAAAAATCCACGCCTTCTATAGACACTTGAAAAAATATTCTTTAAAAAATCCAAGCCCTGGTAGGACCCTTGAAAAATTATTCTTTAAAAAATCCACGCCTTCTATAGACACTTAAAAAAATATTCTTTAAAAAATCCACGCCTTCTATAGACACTTGAAAAAATATTCTTTAAAAAATCCACGCCTTGGGAGGACCTTTGAGAAAATATTGTTGAAAAAATATTCTTTAAAAAATCCACGCCTTTGGTGGATCCTTGAAAAATATTTCTTTTTAAAAAAATGTTCCTCCTTTTTTATTTATTTATCTTATTGTAATAAATATATTTACCTTCCGTGGAATTTCTCGCATTTATATTTATTATATTTCATTAAAATTTCTCACCTGTAAAGAAAAAAATAAATAAAACATCCAATTAGTATTTAAAAAAACACGTCATTGAAAAAATGTAAATATTTAAACGCTTACAAAGAAATATTTAAAATATTTCATTAACAATACAAAAAATACATAATTATAACCATAACATAAATAATATTTTTTTTCATATAAAAATTAGCCTTCGACCCATCTTTATACACTCGATATATAGACCCGATATATCATTGTAAATAACACCTACACTCACACAAACACACAGATTTTCTTTAAATCACATGTAAAAATAACCACAATCACACAACCACAAAATGAAATTTAAATGAAAAATAAATAAACTATTTTACAACAAAAAATTGAGTTTTCTTTTCTTTACTTTTGCAATGCATCTGTCAGAAAGAGAGATGAAAAAATATTTTGTTTGGTATTTTTCTGCTATGAATTTTTGGTTTTTGTGGGCCAAAAATAATACATATAACAACCAGTGGAGATCATCTACCCCATGAACACCACCAACAACATCACCATCAATGTGATTTTGTTAAAATAATAAAAATATCATTTTGTCATCATTTAAATGTGTCATTTGCATTTTATTATGTTGTTGCTGTTTGCTTTGTTGTTTTGTTTGTTTGACTTGCCATAAAATATTTCCGCTTTAATAGGTGTTCTACATATATTTTAAATGTATTTGAAATTTTATTTTCTTAAGGGAATCGTAAAAAATAATCCATAGAATTTTTTTGACCAACTGTGTCCCAGATATCAATTGGTTAAAAAAAATCCACAATGAGACAGTGTTAGAAAAAATAATCTTTGACAAATGGTTCTAGGAAAAATAATAAAACAGCTCTTCTAATAAATTGTCCAGATTCCCTTCACCGTGGGTTGTGAAGTGATGTTCGGCCTATTATTGGCATCGACTCAAAAAAAAAAAAAAAAAATAATAATAATAAGTTTTCGGTCCACGTCATCCCAAAAATTATTAGCTAATCATCACCGAAAATTATAGGCATTGTCCTAGACCATAACTGGAACCTCATGGAACATTTCAAAGCGATCAGCGCTATATTTCCGCCCTCTAGTTTGATAATGGGTTATTAAATAATATCTGAATACATAAGAAGCACCTGTAAATATTTACGTGTAACTCCCACATCCGAGTACATACGACAATATAAAAGGTATCAATTTAAAGGTCAACCACTACCCATGGATATACTATAAACTTATCTGGTGTATGTTCTATACGCTATAGAATATAAATTTTGTCATTTTTCACACAAAAGTCAGGGTCCATTAGACCCGCTATAAATATTGACCAATCTTTATCAGAACCCTTCCTACATGCAAAATTTCTTGAAGATTGGTACATAACTGTGGCCTGTATCGTGTTTACAAATTATAATGGATAGACGATTTTATCGACATTTTCATAATGTATTTCTTTTTCCCCAACCTAATATATAAAAGAGCTTAGTGTTAAGTGAGTGAGTGACTGACAGATCATCGCCCAGACGAAAGAGCTGAAGCTATAAGTTTGAAATGTTGTTGGTGTGTAGGCTTGAAATTCGAAGAGTACGAAAGGTACTGAAATGTACTAAATATGGTACCCTTTGTATTAAGCAAACGAGAAGACCTAGAAATCTGAAATTTGGAATATGGGTCACTGATGGGAAATTCGAAAGATGTGGAAAAGTGCTTTCGACCTATATAAGTACACTATATATAATCGAACATTTATATACGAAAAGTACTAAATATGGTACATGTTGGATTTAGGTGAACAGGTAGAGCTGGAGTCTTGAAATTGGGAACTAAAATTACTGTTGGAGTGTAGGATTAAGGTAGTTTTGGAAATTCGTACTTATGGGTACGAAAAGTACTAAATATTACTGAATTTAGTACAATTTGTATTTTTGTGAACGGAGAGACAGGGAAACCTAAAATTTGAATAATGGTTACTGTTGAAGTGTGGAATTGAGATATGAAAGAATAGTTCTTATGCATACTTAATGGTACTATATTTAGTACAATATTTATAAATCCAATATCAGTCGATTGGAATGTCCGATTTGAACACAATTTTGCACCTATTCTACTAACCAAACCTAGATCAAGTATAAAAATGGGACTCATCGGTCCACTCCTTCTGATACCTCCGCAAACCATAGGGTGAGGGTATATATCTGTCGGCAATATTGACTGACACTTTTTATACCCTTCACCACACTGTGGTACAGGGTATTATGTCTTTGTGCATATGTTTATAACAGGCAAAAGGAAACGAGATAGACACATGGTTCCTTTTGAGAATATGCATAGAATCACTTTCTAAGTCGATTTATGCATGCCCGTCCGTCCGTCCGTCTGTCTGTCTGTGCATGTTAAATTGTAAACAAAGTACAGGTCGCATTTATGATCCGAATTGGATGAAATTTGGCATAGGTCACTTATTCGGCCCAAGGACGAACCCTATTGAAATTGGGAAAAATCGGTTCAGATTTAGATATAGCTCCCATATATATATTTAACCGATTTAATGTAAACAGTCCCTATATATCTTTCGATTTGCACGAAATTTGGTACAGCCTAATCATTTAGGTCTAGAATTATGTCTGCCAAGTTTCGAGAAAATCGGTCCAGATTTCTATATAGCTCCCATATATAGTTTCGTCCGATTTCATGTAAATGGTGCACCAAAGTCCCTATATATCTTTCGATTTGCACGAAATTTGGCATAACGTACTGAATTAAGCCTAGAGAGATGTCTGCCAAGTTTCGAGAAAATCGGTCCAGATTTCTATATAGCTCCCATATATAGTTTCGTCCGATTTCATGTAAACGGTGCCCCAAAGTCCCAATATATCTTTCGATTTGCACGAAATTTGGCATAACGTACTGAATTAAGCCTAGAGTGATGTCTGCCAAGTTTCGAGAAAATCGGTCCAGATTTAGATATAGCTCCCATATATAGTTTCGTCCAATTTCATGTAAATGGTGCACCAAAGTCGCTATATATCTTTCGATTTGCACGAAATTTGGCATAACGTACTGAATTAGGTCCAGAATGATGTGTGTTAAATTTCCTGAAAATCGGTTCAGGTTTAGATATAGCTCCCATACATATTTTCGTCCGATTTTAGGTAAATATTGCACCAAAGTCCCTATATATCGTTAGATTTGCACGAAATTTGGCATAGCGTACGGAATTAAGTCTAGAACGATGTGTGTAAAATTTCGTGAAAATCGGTTCAGATTTAGATATAGCTCCCATATATATTTTCGTCCGATTTTAGGTAAATAGTGCATCAATGTCCCTATATATCCTTCGATTTGCACGAAATTTGGGATAGCGTACTGAATTATGTCTGGAACGATGTGTGTTAAATTTCGTGAAAATAGGTTCAGATTTAGATATAGCTCCCATATATATTTTCGTCCGATTTTATGTAAATGGTGCAACAATGTCCCTATATATCCTTCGATTTGCACGAAATTTCGCATAGCATACTGAACTAAGTCTAGAACGATGTGTGTTAAATTTCGTGAAAATCGGTTCAGATTTAGATATAGCTCCCATATATATTTTCGTCCGATTTTGGATTTATAAGTAAATTTGGATTTATAAGTAAATAAAGAACTCAAAATGTGGCCGAATGCAAAAACCATACTGAAATAAGTGTAACCTATATTTCGATATTTCGCTTTAAATTTATTTACATTATTTTGTCCCATCGTAAGAAGCAACTCTATACCTGACCAAAATTTAGTATAGGTTGCAGAATGACATGTTTAATTTCATGTTAATGGTTCTTCAATAATGCGACGTCTGTTACGATTCATCTGTTTAATATACCCACAGTGGTGAAGGGTATCATATAGTCGGCCCCGTCCGACTTTACTACTTTCCTTACTGGTTTTACTTGTTTTTTCTTTTAATTGTATAAATGGCTTAAAACAGTTTTATGGTCAATTTTTAGCTCCTGGTGATATTACGACTGCTAACATGCCGGTCAACTTCGATCATTTTGATTTTATCGACAAAGTACTAAATGGTACTAAATATGGTACAATTTAGATCTATGTGAACGAATAGGGATGCGATCCTGAAACTTATGATTAAAATAAATGTTGGAGTTTGGAAAATCCTACTTACGTCTACAAAAAGTAATAAATCGTACTAAATTTGGTACAAGTTGGATGTTGGTGAACGGAGAGAGCTGCAATCCTTAAATGACTTAAGGTTATTATTGGAGTGCATGACAGAGGTAGTTTTAGAAATTCTTACAGGCTACGAAAATCACTAAAATTAGAGTAATTTGGCCTATGATGAACGGGAATAATTGGAATTCTGAAAGATGCAGCTTAGGGTACTGTGGGAGTGTAGGATTGAAATAGGTTTCACAGAATGGTACCAAATCTGATCTGATTTGGTTTTTGGTGAACAAATAGAGCTGGAATTCTTAAATTTGGACTTGCGATTACTATTTGAAAGTAAGATTGAGGTACTTTTTTAAATTCCTACTTATTATGAGTACGAAAAGTCCTAAATTCGGTACATTTTTGTACTTTGGTTGAATTAAGATTGCTGTTAGTAGAGTGTGATGTAGTTTTAAAAATGTTTACTTATGAGTATGAAAAGTACTAAATGGTACTAAATTTGGTACAATTAGGATTTGGATGAATGGGTAGAGCTGGAATCCTAAGATTTGGAATTTAGATTACTGTTGAATTGTAGTATTTAGCTATGAAGACAACTTTGAAAATTCGAATTTATATGTACGAATAGAAAATAGAATAGAAAATGCATTAAATTTGGAACAATTTGGATTGTGGGTCACTGACGGAGAGTTAAACAGAAGTACCAAAGGGTTTTTGGTACTTCCTGGTACAAAATTTAGTGGTGGTATGGAGGTAGTCTGGAAAATGTGTACTTATGTGTTCGAAAAGTGCTGAAAGTGCTAAATATGGAAACTGTAGGTATTTGATAAAATATTTAATTGAAATTCTGTTCACTTTTTAATCTGTGTAATGGAAAAAAGAAAGAGATTTCGGAAAATAGGTCATATTTTAAAAACTTAACGCAAACAAAAAATATATATTTTTTAATTTATGTATGAATTGCTGTTGTAAAAAAATATTATATTAAAAAAGTAATCCTTGTTAACTTATTAATATTTACGTTTTTAATTTATTTCAAAAAAATAAGTGAGAAGACTTGAATATATTAACTATATTATATTAACAATGTATCTTTCATATTCTGTAAATGTAAAAATCCTTTTTAGAATATTGAAATAATTGATTGTGCAGACTATTATAAATATAATTTCTTATTTATTATATTTTTGCAGCTGTATTTCTTTTAGCTTGAAATTTATCGAAAATTGCAATTCTCTATTGTTGTTGGAAATATATAGACATATACTTAGAAATATATATAGCATGTATGTTCTGCATCTGCTATTTGAAATGATTAAGTGCTGTATATGTTCTCTATCTACACAAAAGAAAATATAAACAATTTTGAAACACTGAATCAACAACATTTGGATATAATGTATTATTGTATTTTTCTAAGTGGACTTAGTCACAATTCTTTAGTCATGTTATGGAAAGAATTTGAAGAACACAAATGGAAGTAAAAAAAATTAAATTTAGATCTACTAATATATTATTACAAAAATTACATTAGGCAATTTTGTTGTGCAATTATCAGTTTGTTGGCGAGAAAGATGAAGGGTTGCCATTTTCCCCAACTCGCCCACCTGTAATATACAGAATTGAGACAATTAAAATTGTAAATCAGGACTATATAAAATTAAACATTCGAAATTTGTCATTTAAGGGAACCCCCAATGGGTTTACCAATGGGCTGGTAAATCAATACCAATGCTTGTTAAGGTTTGTAACTTTCCACATATATTTTTGAAGATTTAAAAGAGAAGAAAAATAATTTACAAAAAAAATTTTGTTATTGTTTTTTGTATTTAAAGAAAATTCCTTATTTTTGATGGCGGGCATGATAACTCCTCACTGGAACATCGGAATCCGAAAATTCCAACGGTGTTAGAAAGAGTACATGTCTGGCTCTCGTATGAACTAGGATTATTGACATCGCTCTAAAATAACAAAATGACGGACCTTTGAAAAAATATTTTGGGAAATTTTTGACCAAAAACAAAGTTAAAAAATAAAGAAGATCTTCACCGATTGGCTTTATCCTAGTTCATACGATAGCTATACACTCACAGAGAAACGTGTAAAAATTTGGAATCGATTGGGTTATAAATGGGCTATATCTTCAAGAGTTCTTGAGATTTTCACTTGAAATTTTGTAGGGAAATTCTTGAATTAGTGTAGATTCGCATTAAATCAAAAAAATTTTGACCCCTAGAATGGGGGGGGGGGGTCCCCTTAAATGATAACATTACAGCAGCTCTAAAATTAAAAAAAAAACTTTCGTATTTTTCCAAAACTTTTTATACCCTTTACCACACTGTAGTACAGGGTATTATGTCTTTGTGCATATGTTTGTAACAGGCAAAATGAATCGAGATAGACCCTTGATTCCTTTTGAGAATATGCATAGAATCACTTTTTGAGTCGATTTATGCATGTCAGTCCATGTATTTTTGTAAACAAAGTACCGGTCGCATTTATGATCCGATTTGGATGAAATTTGGCACATGCCACATATTTGGCCTATTGAAATTGGAGAAAATGGGTTCAGATTTAGATATAGCTACCATATATTGTTTCGCCCGATTTTATGTAAATGGTGCACCAAACTCCCAATATTGGTCCGATTAAGACAAAATTTTGTACATAGTACTGAATTCGATCTAGGTTGATCTATACGAAGTTTCGTTGAAATCGGTTCAGACTTATATATAGCTCCCATATACAGTTTCGTCCTATTTTATGTGAATGAAGCACCAAACTCCCAATATTTGTCCGAATAAGACACAATTTTGCACAGCGTACTAAATTATGTTCAGACTGGTCTATACGAAGTTTCGTTGAAATCGGTTCAGATATAGATATTTCTACCATATATAGTTTCGTTCGATTTTATGTGAATGATGCACCAAACTTCTAATATTTGTCCGATTGAGAAAAAAAATGCACAACGTACTGAATTATGTCCAGATTTATGTATGCTAAGTTTTGTTGAAATCGGTTCAGAACTAGATATAGCTACCATATATAGTTTCGTCCGATTTTATGTGAATGATGCACCAAACTTTGCATATTTGTCCGATTGAGACAAAATTTTGCACAACGTACTGAATTAGGTTCAGATTGATGTATGCGAAGATTTGTAAAAATCGGTTTAAATTTAGATATAGCTCCCATATATAGTTTCATCCGATTTTATGTAAATGGACCTCCAAACTTCCAATATTTGTTCGAATGAGATAACATTTTGCATAGCGAATGCAATTGAGTCAAGAATGATGTGTGTTATTGTTTGTTAAAATTGGTTCGGATTTAGATATAGGTCTTATATATATGTTCGTCCAAATTTACGTAAATGGCTCACCGAACAGCCAATGTTTGTTCGATTTACACGAAATTTGGCAGAATGTATTAAATTGAGTTTAGAGTGAAGTTTTTTTTAATTGATTTAAATATCTATGTAGATCACACATTTAATTTCGCCCGATTCAATCTCAATGGTCTTTCAACGATGTTATGTGTGTTCTATCTACAGGATATTGTATATATTAGCACCTTTTGTATATATGAAGAGTAACATATTGTCGGCACCGTCCGACTTTTGAACTTTCCTTACTGCTTTCATGTGGTTATATTATTATTTCTCTAAAATTTGAATTTTTTAAAGATTATTTTTTGTAAAATTTTTTTAAAGGCCATCACAGGCATGGATTTATAAGGACTATTATTTATAGTGAATTTTGTATACTTATTTTTTTTTAAACCATCAATAATCGTAAAATTTTAAAATAATATTTTTGAAGGTCTCGTTATTTTTTTTTTAGAAAAAAATTAAGTTTTTATTTTTTCCTTTTTTTGAATCCACAATTATTTCGAGGAACCACCAAAGCTCCCCACCCATCTCACAGTTAAATTATTTTTATTTATTACTGTTATAACGTGTAAACAATTTTCAAATAATACATCTTCATCTGTTCACACATAATACCAGAATTCTCAAAAAAATCTAAACAAATTCATGGGAAATGTTTTGGAATTGGTTTTTTGTTAGGAAAGAAAAAACTAACAAATCCCAAATATTAACTAAAACAAAAAATACACAAACGGGCCAAGAAATGTTAACATTTTTAGATTTTCACTTTTAATTTTTTTCTCTGAGACACTTCGGAGAAAACCCTCATTCAAGTTGGTCAACAGGAAATGTTTGATAAGTGTTAGACTAGACACACTAACGAGAGGTTAGGCAGAGCGAGTGGGGGGCTTTTTAACAATTCACAGAAAAAAACAAAGATGTTAATTGATGTAGGTGGTCTGTCGTCAGGTGGAGAGCTAAAAAACAATGCCTTAACCCAAAAATGAGAAAAAAACAACAATAAAAGAATTCTATTAGGCCTAGCAGTTAGTTTAACACCCAATTGCCCAACCAACCAACCAGCCATCCAACCATGAAAATCAGAATCATAAAAACCAAAAACCAGCTAAGAATAGAAAAACCAGATAGTTTTGTAAACCGTTTCTAATTTTTTATTTTTTCTTTGTTTTGTTTCTCAAATCCTATTAAATTGTATTTTTTATGTTTTTTTGGGAGTGTCACCGTAAAAGTCGGAGAAGTTGTTTGTCAGCAGGTTAAGGTTGATTGTTTAGAGAGTTTTTTGGTTTTTTGAACGCGCCGCCTAATAAATTGAAACAGTTTTATTTTAATGTGAGATTTTATTTAGAGAATTTTTTTCTCTAAATTAAATATGTTAATTGTGTGTTGGAAATAAAAAGATCGTTCAGACTCCAAAAACCATTTTGAATGGTGAATTAGACATGGAAATTAATCGTAGGCGGAGAAATGTGGCAGGGGGGAACTCACGTGGTAAATCACAAGATTTTTTTTAAGATTTAAAGAGTATAAAGAATATTTTTTCAACGGTCTAACCTTGGATTTTTAAAGAAGATTTTTTTAAGTTTCCAACAAAGAGGCGTGGATTTTTTTAATGAAGATTTTTTCAAGGCCTATTTAAGGCGTGGATTTTTTAAAGAATATCTTTTCAAGGCCTATATAAGGCGTGAATTTTTTAAAGAATATCTTTTCAAGGCCTATATAAGGCGTGAATTTTTTAAAGAATATCTTTTCAAGGCCTATATAAGGCGTGGACTTTTTAAAGAATATCTTTTCAAGGCCTATATAAGGCGTGGATTTTTTAAAGAATATATTTTTAAAGGCCTATATAAGGCGTGGATTTTTTAAAGAATATATTTTTCAAGGCTCCCATAGGGCGTGGATTTTTTAAAGAATATCTTTTCAAGGCCTATATAAGGCGTGGATTTTTTAAAGAATATCTTTTCAAGGCCTATATAAGGCGTGGATTTTTTAAAGAATATCTTTTCAAGGCCTATATAAGGCGTGGATTTTTTAAAGAATATCTTTTCAAGGCCTATATAAGGCGTGGATTTTTTAAAGAATATCTTTTCAAGGCCTATATAAGGCGTGGATTTTTATACCCTACACAACTATGTTGTCAGGGTATTATAGCTTTGTGCAGCCCCAAATGTTTGTAACGCCGCGAAATATTGGTCCTAGACCCACCTTTAAGTATACCGATCGTCATATCTCGACTAGCTGAGTCGATCTAGACATGTGTGTCCGTCCGTCCGTCCGTCCGTCCGTCTCTGTCCATTATAATTTGTAAACACGATACAGGCCACAGTTATGGACCAATCTTCACGAAATTTTGCATGTAGGATGGTTTCTGGCCAATGAAGACCACTATTGTTTTTGGAAAAGATCGGTTAAAATTTAGGGGATGAAATGGACCAAATACTAAATTGTTGTCGGTTTTTCTGGTCGCTCCAGAGGCCGCAATTATGGCCCAAACACCGCGAATTTTTGCATGGAGAAGGGGATCGGGCCAGAGAATACGCATACATGTTTTGATAAAGATCGGTCAATATTTAGCGGGTCAAATGGACCCTGACTTTTGTGTGAAAAATGACAAAATTTGTATTCTATGGCATATATATTTACTCCTGGAGGATGTAGACCCCAGGAGTTGATAGCATATCCAAGAGGAGTGGTTGGCCTTTAAATTGATACCAAATATAGTGATGTATCTACTCAGATGTGGGAGTTACAGTCAAATATTAACAGGTGCTTACGTATTTAGATATTATTCAGTAACCCATTACCACATTAGAGGGAGAAATATCGCGCTGATGGCTTTGAAATTTTTCATGAAGTTCCAGTTATGGTCAAGAACAACGCCTATAATTTTCGGTGATGATCAGATTAAAATTTTGGGATGAAATGGACCGAAAACTTAATTTTTTGTGTGTTTTCGAGTAGAGTATAATCCGAAAATCACAACACAACCCACCGTGGAGGTAATCTGGACAAGTAATTAGAAGGACTGTACTGAATATTCGAAAAAAGTAAGGAAGGGGTGTTGTTAACCTCTAATCGGACAAGAGGGGGCAAATATCACGAAATATTACTCAGACTCGGAATAAACATCCTCTGAAAGTTAGAGTTCGTGGTAGTTGTGTAGGGTATCGCATGGTCGGCCCCGTCCGACTATACTGCTCCGCTCACTGGTTTAAAGAATATCTTTTCAAGGCCTATATAAGGCGTGGATTTTTTAAAGAATATCTTTTCAAGGCCTATATAAGGCGTGGATTTTTTAAAGAATATCTTTTCAAGGCCTATATAAGGCGTGGATTTTTTAAAGAATATCTTTTCAAGGCCTATATAAGGCGTGGATTTTTTAAAGAATATCTTTTCAAGGCCTATATAAGGCGTGGATTTTTTAAAGAATATATTTTCAAGGCCTATATAAGGCTTGGATTTCAATGGTTCATCTAAGGCGTGGATTTTTAAAGAATATTTTTTTGCAAGGGTTGATTTAAGGCGAGTTTTGATCTAAGGCGTGATTTTTTAAAGAATATTTCTTCATGTGTTCATATAAATATTTTTTCAAAGACCATCACAGGCGAAGAATTTTGTTTGTACCCTTCACCACACTGTGGAACAGAATATTATGTCTTTGTGCATATAATAGACCCATGGTTCCTTTTGAGAATATGCATAGAATCACTTTCTGTGTCGATTTATGTCCGTCCGTCCGTTCGTCCGTCTGTTGATGTTAAATTGTAAACAAAGTACAGGTCGCATTTTTTGATTCGAATTGAATGAAGTTTCCTGAAAATCGGTTCAGATTTAAATATAATATATATATATATATATATATATTTTCGTCCGATTTAATGTAAAGTCCCTATATATCTTTCTATTTGCACGAAATTTGGCATAGCGTAATGAATTAGGTGTAGAATGATGTGTGTTATGTTTCCTGAAAATCGGTTCAGATTTAGATATAGCTCCCATATATATCTTCGTCCGATTTAAGGTAAATGGTGTACCAATGTCCCTATATATCTTTTGATTTCCCCGAAATTTGGCACAGCGTACTGGATTAGGTCTAGAATGATGTGTGTTAATTTTCCTGAAAATCGGTTCAGATTTTGATATAGCTCCTATATATATTTTCGTCCGATTTAATGTAAATGGTGTACCAATGTCCCTATATATCTTTTGATTTCCCCGAAATTTGGCACAGCGTACTGAATTAGGTCTAGAATGATGTGTGTTAATTTTCCTGAAAATCTATTCAGATTTGAATTTAGCTCCTATATATATTTTCGTCCGATTTAATGTAAATGGTGTACCATTTCGATTTTAACGAAATTTGGTACAGCGTACTGAATTAAGTCTAGAATGATGTGTGTTAAGTTTCGTGAAAATCGGTTCAGATTTAGATATAGCTCCCATATATTTTTTCGTCCGATTTAAGGTGAATGGTGCGAAAAAGTCCCTAAATATCTTTCAATTTGCACGAAATTTTGCATAACGTACTGCATTGAGTGTATAATGATGTGTTCTAAGTTTCGTGAATATCGGTTCAGATTTAGATATAGCTCCCATATATATTTTCGTCCGATTTAAGGTAATTGGTGCACCAAAGTCCATATATATCTTTCGTCCAATTTCATGCCAATGTTATTTCGAAAAGTCGACGTCTGTGAGGAGACAATGTAGATATACTCAAAGTGGTGAAGGGTATCATATAGTCGGTCCAGTCCGACTTTACTACTTTCCTTACTGGTTTAAAAATATTTTTGAGACTCTAACATAGGCATGACTTGTTTTAATATTTCTTGAAACTCTGATATAGGCGTGGATTCTTTTATAACAGTTTTTGGGACTCTTATATAGACGTGGATTTTTAAAGAATATTTTTTCAAGGCCTAAATAAGACGTGTTTTTTTTAATCCATCAAATGAATGGAATGGAATTATTTAAAAAAATATTTTTATTGGCCAAAGAAAGCGTGGTTTTTTACAAAATAATTTTTTAAGGCCTTCATTGTTGAAAATAAAAAAAACGCTTCCCTTTTTTTAAAAATTATTTTAAAAAAATATTTTTTCAATACAATAATAAAGCTGTTTTTTTTTAATAATTTTTTCGAAGGCGTGGCGTGGATTTTTTAGAAAATATTTTTTCTAATATCAGCATTGGCGTATTTTGTAATTATATATTCTAATACCACCATAGTCGTTGATTTTTCAAAATATTTTTTTATCATCACCTTATTTTTTGAATACCATCATTGACGTATAAAAAAATTGTAATACCAAATGTTTTTTCCAATGCCACCTTAGGTGTAATTCAAACACAATTATGCTTTGTTCACTTAGTAGTTTACACATATTTACAAAGGTAACAAATTTTCGCTGCTTTAGCTAAATATGTGAATTTTTATGTATGTAAATATTCAAATCGAATTTATGCATTATTTTTGTATTTACATAAATTGTCAACATTTATTTCATAGTAAATATTTATATATTACTAGGACGATTTGCACAAAAAATTAAATGAAATTTTTTCGGTGAACAAACAAATAGATTTGAATTATTTAAATTGAGCTAACAAATAAAATTTGTGCTAAATTGTTAAAAATAATTTCAATTTCCCAAAAAGAACAAAGGAAACAAAAAAATAAATCAAAAATTTCACAAGAATTATTATTGCGGCATCACAACCACCGAAATGAGGAATTTTTGCTTATATGCACGTTTGTTTCTGCTTTGTTTTTATTATATGATTTTTTCATATATTTTTTTGAAATTCTATTTTTTTTTTCGTTTTGTTCTATTTAATTTGTTGTTTATTGTTGTTTTGTTTTTTTTTCATTTCCTTTAACATTAATTTTCGTATGCTATTTTTTTGCCCTGTTAACGATTTACCTTTTTTTAGTGCTAATTAACACCTTGTTGGATATTTTCTGTTGTTTTTGTTGTTGTTTTAAGTAATAAAAAAAATCGCATGGCTTAAGGAAAAGACTCGATGATCAATGGTCGAGATTTTTAATGTTAAGGTCGTATTTGTGCACGCTTTTTTAAAAATATATAAAAATAAAAATAGCCAGAATATGAAATTACTAAAATGATAATCAGAAGAATAATTAGAAAAGGTCACACTTTGTGCGGTTTTTGGATCAGATGATATTTGACGTCATTATTCGTAGGTAAATATTTGGCTAGTAACACCTCGGAGTCACAAGTAATTTTTAGAAGAGGGTTCTATTAGCACTCTCCTTAAAAGATAATACACGATAAAGAGTAATAGACAATATTATATCAATAGAATATAAATTGAGGTATTTTTTTTAATAATCTATAGAAGTCCAGTAGATGATCTACTATTTATGACCGAAATATAGAAGGGCGACTTATATTTGTTTGAAGATCAATAAAAAATTTCAATCTACTGTGGACTTATAAACGGACATCTATCGATAGATACCCCATGGAAAACTTATATATTGGTTGGGGAAAAAGAAAAATTTGTTCGTCGAAAATGTCGATAAAATCGGAGAAATGATCGAAGTTGTTAGCAAGTCGTAACATAACAGGTGCTAAAAATCTACCATAAAACAGTTTTAAACCATTTACACAAAGCTGGATTCAAAAAGAAGCTCGACGTTTGGGTGCCACACCAATTAACAGAAAACAATATAATGGATCGAATTTCCATCTGCGGAATGAGATAGACACATTTCTTAAACGGATGGTGACTGTAGATGAGAAATGGATCACATACGATAACCCTGTGCGGAAACGATCGTGGAGCGGTGAAGCACCTTAAACGGTGGCCGAACCAGGACTAACGGCCAGGAAGGTTCTGCTATGCATTTGGTGGGACTGGAAGGTGATCATTTATTATGAGTTGCTTCCATATGACCAAACAATAAATTCTGATATCTACTGTCAACAACTGGACCGTTTGAGGATAACAATTGACCAGAATTGGCCAACAGGAGACATTTTGTGTTCCACCAGGACAACACTAGGCCACACACAGTTTTAATGTATCCGCCATACTGTCCATCAAGCTATTATTATATTTTTCTTGCATTGCAAAATTTCTTTAATGATAAAGAAAAATGGTATCTAGGGAGGATTTTGCAAATAGAGAGCAGGACACCTATGAGAGAGACATTATGAAGTTACCTTTAAAATAGCAACAAATTATACAGCAAAACGGTGCATATTTGGTCCAAATCGGACATTCCGTAGAATGTTAAATAAAGTCCTATAGTTCATATTAAAATAATGTATTTTTTCTCTACCACAACCTAATATTTGGTAATATATATATATATATATATATGGTCGGATGTTTATTCCATAATGTATGTCATTAAAAATTATCAGGACCATCTCGTTTTTATGGAGACCTACCTACGCAAATTGTATAGGGCTGTCCTGTGCCCTCAATAGCCTCACGAATTCTATTGTAAAATTCTGTAATCTACGCTGGGATTTGTCATAAACCTTATCTTGGCCCAAACGGAAAATTGTACAACTCGTTTTTTGATCCCAAAATTTTTGTGGAAAGATATGATCACGATCCCGAAAATAATCCTTAAAATAAACGTCGACCAGAAAAATACAATCCAACGTCGACCATAAAAATAGTAATCGTTTCTCGATTTTAAATAATTGTTAATTCAGCATGATTTTCGAATAAATAACCCAATCGAAGAGGCTTCTCGATACAACTTCTTGGAATTTTAGAGTGCCAGTTGCGATTTTGCTTGTTGGTGTAGATACTGAGTTGGAAATTGGCCTCATTCGTCCAAATGATGTTTCGATAGAATTCCGAATCTTGTTGATGCATTTTAAAGGACATCAACATTAAGATCCATTCATTTATGCAAATTACGGTGTAATGAGGTTTGTGGAATGCCCACCTGCAATTCTTTTTTATAAACTAATATGTTTCTCTTAAGAATAAAATGAGTTCCATTAAAAGATCTCCTGAAGACATCTTATTCATATAAGACAAGAAAGAAGGGTTCTATTGGTGAAACCAATTTTTATTATAGATATCCCCTAGTTATCGAAGATCTTCAATTTACAAAATTTGCTACTTTTTAGTATGGCTATAACAGTGCTTCTTTAAACCATACTTACTAATTTTTATATTTAGATGTTATAATTTTTTTATTCAAACAATTAGTTATTATGTCTAAGTGAATTTGTTTTTTGTTGTTGTTTTGTTTATTTTTTTAGAGTTAAATGACATTTGATCGGTATCACAAGTCAATGACTTGCTTGAACTTGGCATAAAGAAATAAATAAACTCAAACCAACCATACAAACAAACGCCAACGGAGTTTCATAAATCAAGGTAAGTGCTGAGTAATGACATATTTTTTTCCATAAAAATATAGATAAATTTTTGTTATTTATTTCATAGACAAAAAATGTAAAAATATATAAAAAATTGGGTTTTGCAATTTTTCCTGATTTTTTATTTTTAAATATTCACTATTATTTTATGAAAGAAAGCCTCGCCTTGAAGCTGATAATTTTTTTAAAAGTAAAAATGCGTTTGTGAAGTTTTTGTCAATATTGTCAGACAAATATATATGGGAAATATATATAAATCTAAACCGATTTTTACAACTTTAATACACATCACTCTAAACCCTCTAAACCTGTAAATCGAATAAACACTGGCTCTTCGATGCACCATTTACATCGGACGAAAATATACATGGCATTAATATCTAAATGTAATTCGATTTCAACAAAACTTCGCATACTATCTGAACCTAAGTGCGCAAGATTTTGTCTCAATCGGACAATCGGGAGTTTGTGCACCATTTAGATAAAATCGGACGGAACTATGTATGGCAGCTATATCTAAATCTGAATCGATTTTTTCTAATTTAAATAGGGTTCATCCTTGGGACAAATAAATGATCTGCGCCAAATTTGATCTCATTTGGATAATGAATGCGACCTGCACTTTGTTTACAATTTAACATGGACACACAGATGGACGGACATACAAAAATCAACTCAGAAAGTGATTCTATGCATATTCTCAAAAGGAACCATGGGTATATCTCGTTTCCTTTTGCTGTTACAAATATATGAAGGTATTTTTGACAGATGTATACAGACTATGACATATCGAATGTAAACCTGATTCCAAAAGAGTGGGCCCATAGGTCTCATCTTTTACATTGATCTGAGTTTGGTAAAAATACTACGATGAGTACATAACAGATCAAATCGGATACTCCATTCGCTTCATATGAAGTATGGAAGTGCTAAAAGGACGTTTGGTAAAAATATAACTACGGCAAATTATTCATTAAGAAAATTAAGAAATTCACGCTTATTGGAGGCCCAATACATATTGTTAAATATTAAAACTATTATTTTTAATACTATTTTTTAAAAACCGCATATTTTAAAAAACTTTTAAAAAAATAGAAAAACAAAAAAATATTCTTTGCATTCCATGCTAATGGCCTTGAACCACACATTGTTCACATATTCTTTATGGAAATGAATGTTTCATCACCGAATTTGATTATAATTTATATTGGTGGTATTTGTTTATTAATTTATTCATTGCACGTTAAAAATGACCAAACACCCCCTCCTCTTTGTATTTCTTCCTCCTTTTCCATCCTCATGGAGTTTCATTATAATTTTGATTAATTGATGTCACGAAAATATTCCATGTTCATGGCACCATTTTATCCTTCTAATTAATATTCCGCACCAAAAGTAATATGTGCAACATATTTGAATAAATCATCTAATTTGAATGGTATTATGAACACAATATAAGGAAATTATTGAAATTTATTGGAAAAGGACGTGCTTGATTGCATAAAACATGTTTCAAGGAGCCTCAAACGCATCGATTTTTAGGTGACCCTTACATACAATTTTTAAGGACTATAGAAGGTCTGGCTTTTTAAAGAAAATTTTTCGATGGTCAAGAAGGGTCGTGGATTTTTTAAAGAATATTTTTTTCCAGGAATATAGAAGGCGTGGATTTTTGTAAAGAATATTTTTCGATGGTCAACAAGGGTCGTGGATATTATAAAGAATTTTTTTTCGAGGGTCAACGAGGGGAGTGGATTTTTTAAGGAATGTTTTTGGAGGGTCAACAAGAGGCGTGGATTTTGTAAAGAATATTTTTTTCCAGGAATATAGAAGGCGTGAATTTTTTAAAGAATATTTTTTTCCAGGAATATAGAAGGCGTGGATTTTTTAAAGAATATTTTGCGAGGGGCGACAAGGGTCGTGGATTTTTTAAAGAATATTTTTTCGAGGGTCAACGAGGGGAGTGGATTTTTTAAAGAATATTTTTGGAGGGTCAACAAGAGGCGTGGAATATTTTTTCGTCCGCCATAAAGGGCGTGGATTTTTTAAAGAATATTTTTTTCAACTATCATATAAGGCGTGGATTTTTTAAAGAATATTTTTTCGTCCGCCATAAAGGGCGTGGATTTTTTAAAGAATATTTTTTCGTCCGCCATAAAGGGCGTGGATTTTTTAAAGAATATTTTTTCGTCCGCCATAAAGGGCGTGGATTTTTTAAAGAATATTTTTTTTCAACTATCATATAAGGCGTGGATTTTTTAAAGAATATTTTTTTTTCAACTATCATATAAGGCGTGCATTTTTTAAAGAATATTTTTTGGTCCGCCAAATAGGCGTGAATTTTTTAAAGAATATTTTTTCCGCCATATAAGGCGTGGATTTTTTAAAGAATATTTTTTTGTCCGCCATATAAGGCGTGGATTTTTTAAAGAATATTTTTTCGTCCGCCATATAAGGCGTGGATTTTTTAAAGAATATTTTTTCGTCCGCCATATAAGGCGTGGATTTTTTAAAGAATATTTTTTCGTCCGCCATATAAGGCGTGGATTTTTTAAAGAATATTTTTTCGTCCGCCATATAAGGCGTGGATTTTTTAAAGAATATTTTTTCGTCCGCCATATAAGGCGTGGATTTTTTAAAGAATATTTTTTCGTCCGCCATATAAGGCGTGGATTTTTTAAAGAATATTTTTTCGTCCGCCATATAAGGCGTGGATTTTTTAAAGAATATTTTTTCGTCCGCCATATAAGGCGTGGATTTTTTAAAGAATATTTTTTCGTCCGCCATATAAGGCGTGGATTTTTTAAAGAATATTTTTTCGTCCGCCATATAAGGCGTGGATTTTTTAAAGAATATTTTTTCGTCCGCCATATAAGGCGTGGATTTTTTAAAGAATATTTTTTCGTCCGCCATATAAGGCGTGGATTTTTTAAAGAATATTTTTTCGTCCGCCATATAAGGCGTGGATTTTTTAAAGAATATTTTTTCGTCCGCCATATAAGGCGTGGATTTTTTAAAGAATATTTTTTCGTCCGCCATATAAGGCGTGGATTTTTTAAAGAATATTTTTTCGTCCGCCATATAAGGCGTGGATTTTTTAAAGAATATTTTTTCGTCCGCCATATAAGGCGTGGATTTTTTAAAGAATATTTTTTCGTCCGCCATATAAGGCGTGGATTTTTTAAAGAATATTTTTCCAGGTCCTTATAAGGCGTGGATTTTTTAAAGAATATTTTTCCAGGTCCTTATAAGGCGTGGATTTTTTAAAGAATATTTTTCCAGGTCCTTATAAGGCGTGGATTTTTTAAAGAATATTTTTCCAGGTCCTTATAAGGCGTGGATTTTTTAAAGAATATTTTTCCAGGTCCTTATAAGGCGTGGATTTTTTAAAGAATATTTTTCCAGGTCCTTATAAGGCGTGGATTTTTTAAAGAATATTTTTCCAGGTCCTTATAAGGCGTGGATTTTTTAAAGAATATTTTTCCAGGTCCTTATAAGGCGTGGATTTTTTAAAGAATATTTTTCCAGGTCCTTATAAGGCGTGGATTTTTTAAAGAATATTTTTCCAGGTCCTTATAAGGCGTGGATTTTTTTAAAGAATATTTTTCCAGGTCCTTATAAGGCGTGGATTTTTTAAAGAATATTTTTCCAGGTCCTTATAAGGCGTGGATTTTTTAAAGAATATTTTTCCAGGTCCTTATAAGGCGTGGATTTTTTAAAGAATATTTTTCCAGGTCCTTATAAGGCGTGGATTTTTTAAAGAATATTTTTCCAGGTCCTTATAAGGCGTGGATTTTTTAAAGAATATTTTTCCAGGTCCTTATAAGGCGTGGATTTTTTAAAGAATATTTTTCCAGGTCCTTATAAGGCGTGGATTTTTTAAAGAATATTTTTCCAGGTCCTTATAAGGCGTGGATTTTTTAAAGAATATTTTTCCAGGTCCTTATAAGGCGTGGATTTTTTAAAGAATATTTTTCCAGGTCCTTATAAGGCGTGGATTTTTTAAAGAATATTTTTCCAGGTCCTTATAAGGCGTGGATTTTTTAAAGAATATTTTTCCAGGTCCTTATAAGGCGTGGATTTTTTAAAGAATATTTTTCCAGGTCCTTATAAGGCGTGGATTTTTTAAAGAATATTTTTCCAGGTCCTTATAAGGCGTGGATTTTTTAAAGAATATTTTTCCAGGTCCTTATAAGGCGTGGATTTTTTAAAGAATATTTTTCCAGGTCCTTATAAGGCGTGGATTTTTTAAAGAATATTTTTCCAGGTCCTTATAAGGCGTGGATTTTTTAAAGAATATTTTTCCAGGTCCTTATAAGGCGTGGATTTTTTAAAGAATATTTTTCCAGGTCCTTATAAGGCGTGGATTTTTTAAAGAATATTTTTCCAGGTCCTTATAAGGCGTGGATTTTTTAAAGAATATTTTTCCAGGTCCTTATAAGTCGTGGATTTTTTTAAAGAATATTTTTCCAGGTCCTTATAAGGCGTGGATTTTTTTAAAGAATATTTTTCCAGGTCCTTATAAGGCGTGGATTTTTTAAAGAATATTTTCCAGGTCCTTATAAGGCGTGGATTTTTTAAAGAATATTTTTCCAGGTCCTTATAAGGCGTGGATTTTTTAAAGAATATTTTTCCAGGTCCTTATAAGGCGTGGATTTTTTTAAAGAATATTTTTCCAGGTCCTTATAAGGCGTGGATTTTTTAAAGAATATTTTTCCAGGTCCTTATAAGGCGTGGATTTTTTAAAGAATATTTTTCCAGGTCCTTATAAGGCGTGGATTTTTTAAAGAATATTTTTCCAGGTCCTTATAAGGCGTGGATTTTTTAAAGAATATTTTTCCAGGTCCTTATAAGGCGTGGATTTTTTAAAGAATATTTTTCCAGGTCCTTATAAGGCGTGGATTTTTTAAAGAATATTTTTCCAGGTCCTTATAAGGCGTGGATTTTTTAAAGAATATTTTTCCAGGTCCTTATAAGGCGTGGATTTTTTAAAGAATATTTTTCCAGGTCCTTATAAGGCGTGGATTTTTTAAAGAATATTTTTCCAGGTCCTTATAAGGCGTGGATTTTTTAAAGAATATTTTTCCAGGTCCTTATAAGGCGTGGATTTTTTAAAGAATATTTTTCCAGGTCCTTATAAGGCGTGGATTTTTTAAAGAATATTTTTCCAGGTCCTTATAAGGCGTGGATTTTTTAAAGAATATTTTTCCAGGTCCTTATAAGGCGTGGATTTTTTAAAGAATATTTTTCCGACTCTGATTATTATTTTATATGTATTTCAAATTGGTGCTATATGTCTCTCATCTCAATGATGCAATAGCTAAAAATATCCTCCCAAAAAATTATTCTCTCGCCTGCAATAAACACATAATTTGCTTTTCATTGTCAATGAAAAACCAGTGTAACCATAAAAATTGAGTAATTTCAACACCACAAAAAAAATGATATTCCTTTTTTCACACTAACTTTTATTACATTTTCAATTTTTTGTTTGTTTATGATTTCGACAACACCTAAAATGCAACAGTATTTGGATTCTCCAAAAAACGAGGAGACACACCAAACTCTACTCCCAATAACATCCCGATTATTGCACAATTTTATGGGGTCTCTATAAATGATGGTCTTATTATTGGTCGTTGTATGTGTCAGTCGATTTTGAACAACGACTGCTACTTCTACTGCCCATTCTGCCACTGCCTGTTGTTGCTATTTTTCCAGCAATTTCTCCTTCTCAATCTACTTCACTTCGATAGTATACCAGGCAACTTGTTTACTACTCTATTTGTTGTTATTATTGTTGCATTTTGTTGTTGTTATTATTGCTCAGATGCACCATAAATACAAAGCCCCGGCAAATTGGCTGGCTGACTAGCTAGCTGACTGGTTGGCATTCATTCTAGGCTAAATTTTGTTTTTTTCTTTATGGAGTCATCATGTACCGCGGCGCATTGGCCCATCTCCGCTCCGCTTTAATGGAAATGGAAGAAATAAAGAAAGTCCATTGACTTTTCATTGCCCATGTGATGTGATTTTCCACTTTGTCTACAACTGATGCATGCATCCATCCATCCACCATCTACATGGCAGCGCGATGAGGCAGCAGCAGGCCAATGAATGGCTGAATGACTGGAATGGAGTTTTTCTGATGATTTTTTTGTATATTTTTGTAATTCTTTGTACGTGTGTGTGTGTTTGATTGTCTGAGTGTCGAGTGCTCATTGAAAGTATAAATAAATTCGTAATACAAATAAATATTTCTCTACAATTTCTTGGGCTATTTTCAAAATAATGGAGGTGATGCATCAATTGAAAAGCCATAAAAAACGCGAACATCGGCAATACCCTACAAAAAATAAAATGGGATAGAATTAAAAAAAAAAATGGTCCAGATGCTGCCATTATTTTGGCTAAAAGAAGGACGATCCGCAATGGGGTTTCTTAGTTGGTCAAACGATCTTGGCAATAATTAAAGATTTTTTTTAAAAACTTGGGCTATCGGTATGCCTACTGGGTCTAAAGAACCTTGACAAGTGGACAGCTTTGACCTTCAATACCCCAAAGACACATTGGAGCAATAAATTCCAGTATTGCATTATTGTATTGCATATTGAAGCATTTCAATCTCATTCTTTTTCCAACCCTTCTCATTTTTTTTCCAACCCACACTCGAACCAATATTACCCCTCCCGAGGTGTAGGGTGTATTTGTAAAACTTGATAATAAACAGTTCTTTGTCATCTTAAAGATGCCAATGTTTACATAAAAAGATTTCATTTGATTTCTTGAATCCAATCGATGATGGATGGATGGATTTGGGGGAGGTGGATGGATGGATGGATGAAAAGACGAAGTCTATTGACAGACAGTGACAATGTAAACAAAATTGAATTTAAATACTGTGATGGATTTTTTCTTCGTCGTCTTTGGATAATGACATCTTTTGTGATGATAGTTCTGCTAAGGGGCGTTGGGAATCGATTCGGTTAATGTATAAATAAAGATTTTTAATGGAAGCTATAAAAAAATCCAATATAAACATTTAATGGATTTTTATGAAGACATTTTTTTAACCTCTAACAATGGAGAGGATTAAAAAAAATATATATTTTTAGGACTAAAAAGATTTTTTAGAGAATATTTTTTAATATATTTTTTTTGGATATTTTTTCAAGGGTCTAACCAAGGCGTGGATTTTTCAAAGAATATTTTTTCAAGGGTCTAACCAAGGCGTGGATTTTTTAAAGAATATTTTTTCAAGGGCCTAACCAAGGCGTGGATTTTTTTAGAGAATATTTTTTCAAGGGCCTAACCAAGGCGTCGATTTTTTAAAGAATATTTTTTCAAGGGTCTAACCAAGGCGTGGATTTTTTAAAGAATATTTTTTCAAGGGCCTAACCAAGGCGTCGATTTTTTAAAGAATATTTTTTCAAGGGCCTAACCAAGGCGTCGATTTTTTAAAGAATATTTTTTCAAGGGCCTAACCAAGGCGTCGATTTTTTAAAGAATATTTTTTCAAGGGCCTGGTCCTTTGAAAAATATTTTTTCAAGGGCCTAACCAAGGCGTGGAATAAATTTCGTGTGCCTTGAAAAAAATATTCTTTAAAAACCCACTCCTCTTTGTTTTGGGCCTTGAAAAAATATTCTTTAAAAACCCACTCCTCTTTGTTTTGGGCCTTGAAAAAATATTCTTTAAAAATCCACGCCTTGTGGTAGACCCTGAAAAAAGAATCTTTTATAATCCACGCCTTCAGATGGTCCTTTGAAAAATATTCTTTAAAAAATCCACGCCTTCTGATGGTCCTTTGAAAAATATTCTTTAAAAAATCCACGCTTTCTGATGGTCCTTTGAAAAATATTCTTTAAAAAATCCACGCCTCTTTATAGGCCTTGAAAAAATATTCCTAAAAAAATCCACGCCTCTTTATAGGCATTGAAAAAATATTCTTAAAAAAATCGACACCTTGTGGTAGGCCTTGAAAAAATACCTTGTAGTAGGCCTTGTTCTTATTCTTTAAAAATCCACGCCTTGTGGTAGACCTTTAAAAAAATATTCTTAAAAAATCGTCTTGGGATTGTCCGAACTTGTGTAACTCTTAGGTAAATTATTTTTTTATCCACTTCAAAGGGTCTTTGTCGCAAAAATGTGATATTTGCCATCCCTTATTATAACCTTGTTAAGACATCTGCTGTTTGCTATTGACAAACATTCTCATTATTGTTATGATGATGACGACGATGTCGTCTCTCCAGCTGCCGGTTATTACTGCAGTGTTCTTCAGTTGAAAACCCCACCGTTTTGACTTTACATTCAACGTCATTCATCCAGTCAGTTATTATGGCCATGTCATGTAGAAGCAGAAGAAATATTATATATCTATATACAATAAACCAGCTTCTGTGTATTCCGCAAACAAGAGAAGCAACTAAAAACCCAGTTTAACTCCATTCGAGGCAGATGATGTCGATGAAGATGATGATGATGGTGGGGATGCTGCCCTCCTTCGCCATTCAACGAAAAGCGAGCATTGTGTAATTGTGTTTGTGTGTGAGTGTGTTGTTTTTTCGAAATCATCATTAAATCATAAAAAGAAGCAAACATTCATTGCTAAATATTGGTTGTAATAAAACCTGCAATTATATTTAACTTTTAAAAAAATAAAATCTGAAAGACATTGCCATGATGGAGGAGAATTGTTTAAGTTATGATCTAAAAAAATGATAATAATAGGAGCCAAGTTTGTAGAAGTTTGTTATTAAATATGCTTGTTAGATGAAACTTAATAGTTTCTCTTGGATTTAATTAGAATTGTATTAATGTGTATATAGTGCCCGCTACTTCGTATGCGGAAAGGAAATACAAAAAAAAGAAAGAAAATATTGCATATGTAATCGTGAATACTGTAAATTTGTTGGACTACAGTTTTCGATTTAGTACTACTTCCATTACACAGATTAAAAATAGATCGGCATTTCAATTATATGTTTTAGTTAGTACAAAAACCACTTTGGTACTTCTTTCTAACTCTCCGTCAGTGTACCACATTCCAAATTTTAGGTTTCCACCTCACGAGTCTCCAAAGTTGTCGCCATAGCTTAATACTACACTTCAACAGTAATCTAAATTCAAAATGTAATGATTGAACCAAATCCAAAATTATCCAAATTTAGTACCATTTAGTACCATTTTCATACTCATCTGTAAAAAATTCTAAAACTACATTAATCCTACACTGTAACAGTAAGCATAATTCCACCAACGTCCAAATTGTACCAAATTGAGTACTTTTCGTACTCATAAGTACAAATTTCCTAATTTAACTCAATCCTGTTTTAAATAGTAATCGTAAGTCCACATTTAAGAATTCCAACGCTGTCTGTTAATTAAAAACCAAATTATACCAGATTTGGTACCATACTGTACTTTTCGTACCCATATTCCATCAACCAACCTCAATATTCCAAACCCGCTTTCAAATAGTAATCAAAAGTCCACATTTAAGAATTCCAGCTCTGTCTGTTCACTAAATTGTACCAGATTTGGTACCATACTGTACTTTTCTGTACAGTAACCTAAGTTGCAACTTTCAGGATTCGAGTTCTATCCGTTCTCTAAAGTCCAAATTGTACAAAATTTTGTGTTTTTCGTACCCATAAGTTCGAATTTCCAAAACTACCTCAGTCATGCACTCCATCAATACCCTTTAAGTCCACATTTAAAAATTACAGCTTAATCCGTACTCCAACATCCAAATTGTACCAAATTTAGTACCATTTATTACTTTTCGTAGACGTAAGCACGAGTTTCTAAAAATTCCGAATGAATTTGTTCCTTAAAGGTAAGCTCTTCGCGTAAACTCTGAATGTTTACGGGTCTCAACATAATTTTAATCATAAATTTCAGGATAGTTGCCCTATCCGTTTACATACATTAAAATTGTACCATTTAGTACTTTTCGTATTTATGAGTTTGAATTTCCAACACACAGTGCTTCTCGTATCCATAAGTACGAAATCCTGTAACTTTCATTCCAAATTTAAGTTTTCCATCTGAAGTCTAGCTCTATCCGTTCACACATAATGAAGTTGTACCAAATATAGTACCATTTAGTACACATAAGTACTATGCTTCCATATCACAATTCTATATTCCAACAGCAACCATTAATCCAAATTTAGTGTTTCCAGCTCTCTCCGTTCATCAAAATCCAAATTGTACCAAATCTAGTGCCGTTTAGTACTTTTCGTACACATAAATACGAACTTCCAAATATGTATCTATAGCTCAATCTTCAACAATAACCTTAATTCCAAGTTTCAGGTTTTCAGCTCTATCCATTCAAGCAAAATCGAAATTGTAATAAAGTTAGTACCACATATAGTACTTTTCGTACCAATAAGTACGAATTTCCTAAACTACTTCAATTCGCCAGTCATTTTAATTCCCAATTTGAAGACTCTAGCTATATTTGTTCACCTAAATCCAACTTGCACCAAATTTACATAAGTACGATTTTTATACCCTACACAACTATGTCGTCAGGGTATTATAGCTTTGTGAAGTCCCAAGAGCTTGTAACTCCGCGAAATATTTGTCCTAGACCCACCCTTAAGTACACCATTCTAATATCTCGACTAGCTGAGTCGATCTAGACATGTGTGTCCGTCTGTCCATTATAACTTGTAAACACGATACAGGCCACAGTTATGTACCAATCTTCACGAAATTTTGCATGTAGGTTGGGTTCTGGCCAATGAAGACCCCTTATTGTTTTTGGTAAAGATCGGTTAATGCTAAGGGGATGAAATGGACCAAATACTTAATTTTTGTCAGTTTTTCTGGTCGCTCCACAGGTCGCAATTATGGCCCAAACATCGCGAAGTTTTACCTGGATATCCGGATCAGGCTAAAGAATAAGCATGCTTGTTTTGATATAGATTGGTCAATATTTAGTGGGTCAAATGTGCACTGACTTTTGTGCGAAAAATTACAACATTTGTATTCTATAGCCTATATATTTACCCTTGAAGGACATAGACCCGAGAAGTTGATAGTTGATACCAATTATATTATTGTACTCAGATGTGGAAGATAACTTAAATATTTACAGGTGCTTACGTATTCATATATTATTTAGTAACTCATTACCACACTAGAGGGCGGAAATATAGTGCTGATCGCTTTGAAATGTTCCATGAGGCTCCAGTTATGGTCAAGGATAACGTCCATAATTTTCGGTTATGATTTGATAATTTTGGGATGAAGTCGACCGAAAACTTAATTTGTTGGGTTTTTTTCGATTCGATCTAGATGCCACAATTAAATGTCGGACATCACAACACAACCCACGGTGAAGGGAATATGGACAATTAATTAGAAGGACTGCACGGAATATTAGTAATTCGGAAAATATGTCAGTGCAAGGAAGAGGTGCTGTTGACCTCTAATCGGGAAGGAGGGTGCAACTGTTACGAAATATTGCCCAAGCTCAGAATATAGAACCAAACAAAGTTAGATTCTCGTGGTATTTGTGTAGGGTATCATAAGGCCGCGCGACTGTATTGCTCCGCTCACTGGTTTTTAACTTATTTTTGTGAAGGCTTTTGAAGGCGTAGTTGTTTTGAAAAATTATTTTTTCTTAGAACTACCCTAATGTATAAATTTCTAGGAGCCTAGCTCATGGTTGACTGATTGAATGCGAACTTGTTCTTTCACATAATTCTTCATCAAAGTGACGCAGTCACTGCGCTTGCAGTTTGAAAGGAGCACAAAACAAAACTAAAAATAAAAAAATAAAGTGATGACATTAAAAGTCAAACAAAACATGTTGAACAATGATGGTTATTCAAAGAGAGAACTACAAACAATAAATAATTCTTGACTATCAGGGATGGAAGGGGATGGAACTAGTTCAGTGAATAATATGCGGCATAGACCATATTTCAAACGTCACATGGGTTTTGAAAACTTAGAAATAATCTCAAGACCCCTGAGCTTAAAAATGACTGTCGGAGAGATGGCGTATGGATTTGGGAAATAATCTCAAGAGCCCCGAGATTGTAAATAGCTGCCAGAGTTCGATAAATGAAAATGCGATTTTAAATCAATTTCAGTATTTTTTAAAATTTTTTTCTATAATACCACCTTTCATAAAATAAATCTCTGTTAGCCACATTAAATGGACTCATTTATATAGACAAGGAATAGCCTCTGCTGTCGTCATCCATCATTGTCTTCGGTCGATAAAAACAACAACAACGACAACAACATCAAAGTTATGATGACGTTAAAATCACCTCTTTGCGAACAACAAAGAACAATTAACGTGGTCTGTTGTGTTGTTGTTGGTGGTGGTGTATTGACAATAAGCACTTTTTTGCAGAACAACACCAACAACAACATTTTTCACAATAGTGAAACATTTATGTTTGTGAAGAGAAAGGTATTATTAATAATGATTGAGAATGGAAGGCTATAAAAACAACAGCAACAACAAGAACGATACGATATCATAGCAAGAATATCTATTTTATGTGATTCAAATAAACCCCCTGTCCTCCCCCTATGACGTTCGACGACGAATTGTAGTCCGATGGCCCAACCATCGGTCTGCCATCCATCAAATTTATAGCCGGATTGCTTTCAAAGAGGTTTGTATGAGGTTTGTTTTTTGTTGGTTGCAGGCTAACTCTTAGTAAAACCAACTTGCACAGTAGTATGGGGAAGGTATACATTTTACAAAATTAAAAGATGTAACACTCACTACTTACATATTCTATATTAACAAAAAGATACGTACCTGAAAATATAAAAATAAAAAAAATATTAATTGGTATATTAAAGGCGTAGATTTTTTAAAGAATATTTTTGGAGCTCAATAAAAGGTGTGGATTTTATAAAGAAAAGTTTTTTGAACTCAATCGTAGGCGTGGATTTTTAAAAGAATATTTTTGGAGCTCAATAAAAGGTGTGGATTTTATAAAGAAAAGTTTTTTGAACTCAATCGTAGGCGTGGATTTTTAAAAGAATATTTTCCAGGTCTTTATAATGCGCGAATTTTTTAAAGAATATTTTTTCCAGGGTTTTATAAGGCGCGGATTTTTTAAAGAATATTTTTTCCAGCTCCATACAAGGCATGGATATTAAAAAAAAATATTATTTGCAGATCGGGTGGCGTAGAGGATAATAGATACCAAGCAACGGCTCTGATTGGCTTTAACATGGAGTAATCCAGGCTTATCTTGGTGCCACCTGTGGAGCTATTTTCATCACCCGATGAAATAGTGAGCTAATATGTGCCGCAAATTACCCATAAGAACTATAAAAAAATGGGTTGAGGCGTCGGGTTAGTTGCCCACTCTCGGAAGCCCAACCTACTATGAAAAAGAGAACCAAAGCCCCTTAATGTTTACGACCCCCACAAACGTATAAAGGACCACGATCTGCGAATCTGCACTTAGAATGTGCGCACGTTGCACAGAACAGGCGCAGTGTTTGCTTTGGCGGATGTAATCAAGAAGTACACAGCCGATATATACGAGCGCCTGGAAACAGCATATGATCGTTGCCCGGGCCATGACATTAAAATTCTGCTAGGAGGTTTTAATGCATAAATCGGAAAGGAAAATATCTTTGGCCCCACCATCGGAAATTCAGCCTCCATGAGGAACATCCGACAGCTGCATGAGGTTGATTGACTTCGCGGCAGCAAAAAACAGATTCAAGCATCTCGATATACACAAGGCTACTTGGATTTCTCCCGATCGAACAACGAGAAATCAAATCGATCATGTTGTGATAGACGGAAGGCATTCATCCAGTGTTCTAGAGGTCCGATCGATCCGGGGAGCGAATATCGATTCGGTCCATTACCTTGTGGCAGCCAAGGTACGCACTCGTCTTAATGTAGCAGCAAGGTGCGATCTAATGTAACACGGAAATTTGACGTCGAAACGTTGCAAACACTACAGATAGCAGAAGCCTACTCCGCTCAACTTACCCAACTGCTTGACGAAAGCACCCCTTGTCCCGATAATAATATAGAAGCACAATGGCAGAGAATTGCCCACTCCCTACAAACTGCAGCAAAAGCAATACTTGGGTACCAAAGACCACCATCAAGAAATCCGTGGTACGATCAGGAGTGTCGTAATGCTACTGATATGAAAAACGCAGCATATAGGGCAACCCTGCGGACAGTAGCAACACGTAATGCGAAGGAGAGCTATCGGGAGACAAGGAGAGAGGAGAAACGTATTTTCAGAAAAAAAGAAGAAAGAACAAGAAAAACGTGAGAATGAGCAAATCGAGATGCACAGGAGTCAGAATGAAGTCCGAAAATTCTACCAACACCAACACCAACACACCACCTCTCGGAGCCCTTTAATACTGAACGAGGATTCAGACAAGGTGATAGTTTGTTGTATGACCTTTTTAACATCCTGCTGGAAAAGATCATACGAGAGGCAAAAGTGAACAGAAATAACACTCTGTACACCAAACAACACATGTTACTCGCCTACGCCGATGACATCAATATAATGGGTCGAACATTGAGAGCGGTAACAGCCACCTTTAAACAAATTGAGAAGGAGTCTGCCAAAGTGGGTCTGGCAGTAAACGGTGAGGAGAACAAGCTGATGGTATCAGCTCGCAAGACCCCCAGTAGGCTCGGACCAACTGTGGAACTTGAGAACTACAGCTTCGAGGTAGTTAAAGATTGTATATACCTCGATACCGCCATAAATAAAACGAATGACATCAGTTTTGAAATTCGGAGAAGGATAGTGATGGCCAACCGATGCTACTATGGTCTGAGCAAACAATTCAAAAGCAAGGCCACCTCCCGCAAGACCAAACTCACACTCTACAAGACGCTGATACTACCCGTGCTGTTATACGGATCTGAAGCATGGCTACTTACGCAAGCAGATGAGGCAGCTATTGGAGTGTTTGGGAGAAAAATTCTCCGAAAGATCAATGGGGCGATCTGCGTTGATGGTGAATATCGCCGTCGAATGAACCATGAGTTGTACCAGCTATTCTCGGACATCGACATTGTTAGACGTAATGAGCTGCAGCGACTACATTGGCTAGGTCATGTTGTGAGAATGGATGAAGATGCCCCAGGGGTCGATTTTTTAAAGAATATTTTTTCAAGGCTCCAACAAAGAGGCGTGGATTTTTTAAAGAATATTTTTTCAAGGCTCCAACAAAGAGGCGAGGATTTTTTAAAGAATATTTTTTCAAGGCTCCAACAATGAGGCGAGGATTTTTTAAAGAATATTTTTTCAAGGCTCCAACAAAGAGGCGAGGATTTTTTAAAGAATATTTTTTCAAGGCTTCAACAAAGAGGCGTGGATTTTTTAAAAAATATTTTTTCAAGGCTCCAACAAAGAGTGGTGGATTTTTTAAAGAATATTTAAAAATTTCCCCATTTGTCATCCCTTGGTGTATTTTTCATGTCATTTTTTTGTTGTTGTTGCTTTTGTAAAAACTTAAAAGCAAAACTACTACAACAACAACAAAATAAAATGCCATGTTTCACATGAAAAATGTGGGTAAAACTTATTAAAAATGAAAAACCATTGAACCAATATGTTACAATTCAGTCAGGCAGGTAGTCACTCAGTCATACACGACACACAGGTGTGTATGAGTGTACACCTTAAAAGCATTTTTGCAGACAGTCAACCAAGACAGTCAGTCAGCCATCCAACCAACCAACAACTCATCCCCCACCGCCATTCATCACATTTTCAGTACAAAGCACGGCAAAATATTTTTTTTTAATTTTTTGTGTTACGATACCGCCAATTCCATCAACAAAACCCCAACCGGCACAGAGAGTTTTGAAAAAAAAAAAAACGAAGCAAAATCAGGTAATAATAATGAAATACCACTGTTGCCGGTTGGTGTTAGCCACCACCACCACTACTACCACCGAAGCACCTAGTAAATGTGGCAGGAGAGTAGCTGGTGGTACTACTGGTGGTTGGTTGGTGCTTGGTTTGATGGTTGGATGGCAAAGCAAGGCAGCCAGCAGCTAACTTACAGAGGGGTACAATTAATGCAACCAAAGAAACGCACACACATACACACACACACTCACACACAAAACAAATAAACCAAACGTAACAATGAGTGAAAAAAGCAAAAACAAAACAAAGCCTAAAATACTTTTTAAAAAAAAATGTGTTTATTAAAAATCCATTCATAAAGTGGGGGAATGCGATTTGGGTGTTTTTTTTTCGGTATTATTTTTTCGAAATTGGGGGAAGCTTTTATTTTGTTGGTGGTGATGGCGTTGCTTGGTATTTCTGTGGTGGAGTGGTGGTGGTGGATTGTTGGTGGCATGGTTTGGCGTGGCTACCGTGCCGTGCTTAAAAAGCGCAAAAACAGCCACCAACATACCAAGCAAGCGAACAACCGAACCGACCAATTTTGATGAAATATTTATCATAATATTTTACTTCTCTTCTTCTTCATCACCATCATCGCCTTTTAGTGTTATTGTTTATCGAATTGCTCCGACTGAGTGCTTGTTTATTTGTAAAATTCATTCGCCTATATCTTGTTGTTGTTTTTTTTTGTGTGTGTTTTTTTCGGTTAATTATTTTCTCAATGCTTCATAAATCAAAAGAAGTACAACTACTAAACAATAACAAAAAATATATTGCAATAGATTTCATTAGCCAAAAAATAGTTATTGTTCGGTTTAATAAAGTAGAGGAGTTTTGTAATTAAAAATTTACATAAAATCTATTAAATGCCTCAATAATGAGTAGAAAAAATTATTTGCAGTTATTTTTTATTAAGAAAAAATTGGGGGCGTGAATTGCGGTCGCTCATTAAAATGTTTTATTGGGTTTATTGGCACAATAATAGATTATTTTAATAATAATGGGTTGTAATCTTTATGCTTCAATATTGATTTCAAAGAAGAAATACTTTTTAAAAATCTGCCCTCCTATGGACCTCGAAAATTATTTCTTAAAAATGACTTGGACCTCCAAAAATATTTAAAAATGATATCAAAGTCTTTTGAACCTAAAATAAATATTTAAGAAAAAAATCAAGCATTTAACGGAACTCTAAGAAATATTCTTTAAAAAATCCACAACTTATATGGTCCTCAAAATCCATCGGAAAAAATTATTATACACTATAAAACTATGTAGTCAGGGTATTACAGCATTGTGCAGCCCCAAGAGTTTGTAACGCCGCGAAATATTGGTCTTAGACCCACCTTTAAGTCGATCTAGACATGTATGTCCGTCCGCCCGCCGGTCCATTATAATTTGTAAATACGATACAGGCCACAGTTATGTGGCAATCTTCACGAAATTTTGCATGTAGGATGGGTTCTATCCAAAAAAGAGGCCCCAGAGGCCTTAATTATGGCCCAAACATTGTGAAATTTTACTAGGAGAAGGGGATCGGGCCAAAGAATAAGCATGCCTATCAATATTTGTCGGGTCAAATGGACCCTGTCTTTTGTGTAAAAAATGACAACTTTTGTATTCTATAGCGTATATACATATATAAGCACATCTCATATAAAAAATCGCATATAAGAAAGATTATCAAAAAAACCGAGGTTATACTTTCTTATATCCGATAATTCTATATAAGAAAAAAATCGCATATAAGAAATAAATCTCCGGCTTTTTTGGAGTTTCTTATATCCGATATCTACTGTATTTACTTCTGAAGGACATAGATCCGAGAATAGTATACCCAAGAGGACCTTTTGACGTTTAAATTGATATTGATTATATTTTCCTATTGTATTCGGATGTGGAAGTTACACTTAAATATTTACAGGTGCTTTCGTATTCAGATATTATTTAGTAACCCATTACCACACTAAAGGACGGAAGTATAACGCTGATCGCTTTGAATTTTTCCATAAGGATCCAGGTATGGTCAGGGACAAGGCCTATAATTTTTGGGTGATTATCAGATAATAATTTTGAGATGAAGTGCGCCGAAAACTTTTTTTCCTGTGTTTTTTCCTGTGAAGAGAATCTGGACAAGTAATTAGAAGGACTGCACTAAATATTAGAAATATTCTGAAAATATGTCAGTGCAAGGGAGAGGTGCTGTTGATCTATAATAGGGTCAGAGCGTGCAAATATCACGAAATATTGCCCAGGCTCGGAATAAAAATCCACAGAAAGCTAGAGTTCCGTGGTAGTTGTGTAGGGTATCGTATGGTCGGCCCCATCTGATTATACTGCTCCGCTCATTGGTTTCATACTGTGGACGGCGAAAAAAAATTAAATTCCACGCCTACTGTGGACCTCGAAAAAAAAACTAATCTTTAAAATCCAGGCCTGCTGTGGATGTCGAAAAGAAATTATTTTAAAATCTATGCCTATCGTGGACGTCGAAAAACATTATTTAAAATAAAATATTCTTTAAAATCCAGGTCTACTGTGGACGACAAAAAAAATATTTAAAACAAAATATTCTTTAAAACCTGGCCTACTGTGGACGACGAATCTTTTTTAATCGTCTTTACAATCCTGGCTTACTTTGGACAACGAATTTTTTAATATTCTTTATAATCCTGACCTACATTGGACGACGATTTTTTTAATATTCTTTGATCGTCTAAAGAATATTCTTGAAAAATTCACGCCTTTGAATATTCAATTTCTTCAATGGACCATTGAAAAAATATTCTTCTAAAAATCCACGCCTTCTGTGGAACTCGGAAAATGTTCTTTAAAAATCCACGCATATGGTTGGTTTTCTTTTGAGACTTTTCTGACAACTTTTTATAGACGCATTCTACTTCTTATTCTTGCTATCGGATTGTCTATCCTAAAACATGAATAATGGAAATGGCCACAGAGCACGTCATTCTAACACTTCAAGCGTAAACTTTCAGCCAAAACAAAAACAAATGGATAGCTGAATTTCGTGTGCCTGTCGCTAACGCCTCCTCCTCCTCCTCACTGATGTTACATTAAAATCGCAAAAATAAAGCCGGGTGTTCCGCTTCACTGCCAGGGCCCGAAAGTCGCTGCTCACTGTCCAAAGTGAAATGGGTATCTGTGGGCAATGACCACTGGAAGCTACTGCTTCAGCTGCAGATGTGTTAGTAGCCCAAATACCATTATCATGATTAAGATGATAATGATCATCATCGTCATCGTCACCGCCGTCGTCGTCATCATCATCATCGCCGGTGTAATTATTGCTGCCAGCATATTTTCGTATACACATTTAATTACTTGGCTGTACTTGTGGTACAATTACTACTAGCCAGCCAGCCAGTCAGCCAACCGGCCTCTGGAAATAATTTTTAAGGCCACATTTGATTCTACTTGAAATTTTGTTTTTTTTTATTTTGTTGTTGTTGTCGTTTTTTGTTTTCTTCTTTAAGCTGCTATTTTGTGACCATTAATTTAAATTTCAGTTATCAGAGGACAGCAGGTGTGGGCTTTAGGACCAATGCCAGTTGATCTGTCGACTGGGGGTATGAGACAACCTCATACATGGCTTAGAAGTAGCTTCCGCAAAACTAGTTCAAATTCTTTTTGGATTATGTAAAGCCGGCCCAGTTTTATCCTTTCTTTACTGAAGTCTCAAAATTATTTTTTTTTTTCGTATAGACTTCATAATTGCCTAGAAAATAAATAATCTGATTTCACTTATTGTAATTCCAAAGCGAAACTCCAAACATAAACGGCATTTTAGTTTCTTTTTTCTTCGTCGATTTCATCTTCTTGGCAAGACGTCATTTCGTCTTTGTCGATCTTGTCAATCCACGCTTTAGATGTCATGTGTCATTATTTTTCTTTCACTCTCTCGCTTTTGGATAAGCCATCATCCAGTCATTGTTTTATGGATAATTTCGTAGCAGCAAAAGTGTTAATTTCATTTCCTATTACCTGGCTGCCATTGTCTATGTGTTGGTGTGTTTGTGTGAGTGTGGATGTTTAGGAAACTTGCTCCAGCCCCAGTAACTCATATTTCCATCTTTGGGATTTACAACTTAGTTTCATTTTCTTTACAACAATTGCGTGCCATTAATGTCAATTATTTGTTGGAGAATTAATTATTGGCATTAAGTTTCGATATTTGATTTCTTCGATATGGAAACAAAATTATTTTAATTGGAATATAATTGTTAGACAAATTAGGAAATAAATCCACGATATGATTTTTCTAAGATCCTAAAGAATAACATTTCAAAGTTCAGAAAGAATATTTTTAGAGGTCCATATAAGGCGTGGATTTGTAAAAGAATATTTTTTTGAGGTCCATAGAAGGCGTGGATTTTTTCAAGAATATTTTTTCTGGGTCCTTAGAATGCGTGGATTTTTTAAAGAATATTTTTACGAGGTCCATCCATGTCGTAGATTTTTTAATGAATATTTTTTTCAAAGATCCTAAACAGGCGTGGATTTTTAAAGAATATTTTTTGTCAAGGACTTAAAAACAGGCTTGGATTTTTAAAGAATATTTTTTGTCAAGGACTTAAAAACAGGCGTGGATTTTTAAAGAATATTTTTTTCAAGGACTTAAAAACAGGCGTGGATTTTTAAAGAATATTTTTTTCAAGGATTTAAAAACAGGCGTCGATTTTTAAAGAATATTTTTTCAATGATCCAACACAGGAGTGGATTTTTTAAAGAATATTTTTTCAAAGACCCAAAGAATATTTTTCAAGGACTTAAAAACAGGTCTGGATTTTTATAGAATATTTTTTCAACGGTGTCGTAGGGGATTTTAGATACCAAGCATCGGCTCTGATTGGGTTTAACATGGCGAAGTCCAGGCTTATCTTGGTCCCTCCTTCATCTCAATTGCAGACACTGACCTCCCCTCGGTGCCATCTGGGAACCTATTTTCATCACCCGATGAAATAGTGAGCTAATATGTGCCGCGAGTTCACCCATGAGAACTATAAAAAATGGGTTGAGGCGTCGGGTTAGTTGCCCACTCTCGGAAAACCCAACCTACTATGAAAAAGCAAACCCCCGCAAACGTATAAAGGACCACGATCTGCGAATCTGCACTTGGAATGTGCGCACGTTGTACAGAACAGGCGCAGTGTTCGTTTTGGCGGAAGTACAAATCCGATATTATTGCTTTACAGATCATGTTGTGATAGACGGCTTTCATCCAGTATTCTAGATGTCCGATCGATCCGGGGAGCGAATATCGATTCGGACCATTACCTTGTGGCAGCCATGGTATGTACCCGTCTTAATGTAGCAGCAAAGGTGCGATCTAACACAACACAGAAACTCGACGTCGAAAAGCTGCAAACACAACAGGTTGCAGACGCCTACCGCTCAACTTACCCAACTGCCTGACGAAAGCACCCCTTATCCCGATAATAATATAGAAGCACAATGGCAGAGAATTGCCCACTCCCTACAAACAGCAGGAAAAGCAACACTTGGGTACCAAAGACCACCATCAAGAATTCCATGGTACGATCAGGAGTGTCGTAATGCTACGGATATGAAAAACGCAGCGTATAGGCGATAGAGAACTATCGGGAGGAAAGGAGAGAGGAGAAACGTATTTTCAGAAAAAAAGAAGAAAGGGCAAGAAAAACGTGAGCGTGAGCAAATCGAAGGCTTTGGTGCAGGCACATCCACCTGTAGAGATGAAAAAGGAAACCTGGTGACAGATACAAACAGCGTGTTGAGGATCTGGAAGGAGCATTTTGAAAAACTTCTGGTATCAAATAGTAGCAGTGAAGTGGATACCCCAGAACCAATAATATATGACGGTATAGAGTGTATACCACCTAGCCAAGATGAAGCCATAATAGCAATCATTCGGCTGAATAATAATAAAGCAGCAGGTGCCGATGGGTTACAAGCCGAACTATTCAAGAAAAGTGGTCAGATGCTGGTAAGGATCATGCACCAGCTGATTAGTACAATTTGGCTAGAAGAATGCATGCCCAATGATCTGAAGCATGAGTACTTACGCAAGCAGATGAGGCAGCTCTTGGAGTGTTTGAGAGAAAAATTCTCCGAAAGATCTATGGGCCGATTTGCGTTGACGGTGAATGTCGCCGTCGAATGAACCATGAGTTGTACCAGCTATTCTCGGACATCGACATTGTTAGACGTATTGAGCTGCAGTGACTACGTTAGGTAGGTCATGTTGTGAGAATGGATGAAGATGCCCTAGCCCAGAAGGCACATAAAAGCGAACCAGCTGATGGTTCACGCAGAAGGAGAAGATCAGGTCGAAGATAACATCGCCGAAAATGGTCTTTCAAATTGGAAAAAACTGCGTAAAAGACCGACGCGTCTGGAAATCTTTTCTAAGCTCGGCGTATGGAACGAAAGTTCTGTCACAAGCCACCTAAGTAAGTATTTTTTCAAGGACATAAAAACAGGCGTGGATTTTTAAAGAATATTTTTTCAAGTAATTAAAATATACACCAAACAAAATTTGCCATTAATTAATAATTAAAATATACACCACCTTGAACATAATCGAAAATGACAAATTCTATGAATATTAAAATTGTTTATATATGTCATAAGCGTTTCGATTATATTTCGTTCAGAATATTTTATTACATCGCTTTTGTTGTTATTGCTGGGGTTCTGTATTTACATTTTTATTTATTTTTTTGCCAAAAAACAAGAAAAGAACAAAACAGTCGTCGGCTCGTAAGTAGGACAAAAATGTCATAAACATTTCGTGACGCGGTACTAAAAATAACCCGTGTCAAACGTTTTATTTTATTTCGAGTCGTTTTTTTCTTTATATAAAAAAATGTTTCTATAATAAAAAAATATATGCGGATTTAAATTATCCATGACATAAACATTTATCTGAAACATGAAATAAAAGGAAACAACTGGTTTCTTTATGAATATAATAAAAATGTAGGAATGGGGGAGGGGGAAACTAGGTAGATTTTTTAAAATAAGAAAATTAACTACCGCTAGATAATAAAATATTGATAATAATAAAATACATAAATTTAATGTAAGTAGATTATTACAAAACTCGTCTTTTAAATATTTTATGGCATTTTATTTTCTATAACCCCCACAACATTAAACTCACTTTCTAATTTTTTTCTGATAATAATCATATGTATATATTTTTCCTTCAAAAGATTTTCTTATCACCGAAAAAATATATTTGCCCTACTAATAACATAATTAAAATATGATGTAGTTCTCCCTCCTCCTCTCCCTCTCCCTCCCCTTCCACTTTTGCTTTCCGAATTCATTTGAATATGTATGAATTTCTGATAAGACCAACGCATTTCATGGGTCAACCGAAAAACAAGTCAATAGCAACAACAACAACCACAATGCATTTAGAAAATAAAATCCGAAATGACTGTCCAGACAAAGGAAAAAAATCTTTGGCGGCGACAGTGTCATGGCCTGAGCCCTCGTTAACCTAATCAACCACTTAGTGAACAGCAGCAGGAGTTCGTCGTCTATCAAAAAACAGAGAATTGTCATGAACTTGTCCATTAACTTGAAATGCATACATACACACATATACATACATACTATGTATACATATATTTCTTCTAGTTGGGATATCTCCCGAGGAAAATAAGGAAACGATTTTTTCCAACTCCAATTTTAATAATTGGGTACTTAGGGTTCTCAATGGGTTAATGAAAGAGATCTTTGTAAAAATTTTTTTATGCGACCCACAAAAAGTGTGAATTTTAAATGACAAAAAATAGGTGTGTGTGTGTTACATGGAGTTATTAAAGAAGCAAATTTGTATGACCTTAAGTCAGAGTATTTTTTTAGGAATATATTTTCTATGTCTGGTTATATCAAAGGTTTATTAAAACAGGGGCATATAATGAGCTTAGATTTTAAGAATGTTTTTTTTTTTTTTTGGGAACCGCAATATGCAAGGCGTAGATTTTTAAAACTATATCATTTCTAGGACACAAAACAGGCGTATAGGGAATATTGTTTCTAGGTCCTAAAAAAGGCGTGGATTTTTTAAAGAACACTTTTTCAAGGACCCAAAACATGCGTGGAATCCAAAATAAATATGTATGGACATATGGATGGACAAAAGTAAAGAATATTTTTAAGGAATATTGTCAAGACCCACAACAGGCGTAGCCTTTTTAAAGCATATTTTAGGACCCACAAAAGAGCGGACTCTTTCATGGAGCATCGAAAGGTGATCATTTTTGCTGAAAAGAACAAAACCTGTGAATTATTTCAGAATATTTTTTAAGACCCACAATAATCGTTAAAAGCGTTTTTGGGATATTTAAAAAAAAAAAATAAATAAAAACAAATATAGGTGTCGCCTTATAAATAATATTTTTTATGATCTGGATTTTTTAAGGAAATTTTTGAGGACTCACAATTATGGAAAATTTGTTAAAAAATATTTCTCACATTCCCATTCCGTTTTTTTTTTTATTGAATATTTTTTCAGATTCCCAATAAGCGATGATTTCAAATAGAATATCTTTTTCTTGAACCACCAAAATGGGAGAATTTTTTCTGAGATAGATAAATGTTGTGAATTTATTAAAGATTATTTTAAGAGAGCCAAAATATGCGTGGTTTTTAAAAATATTGTTTTAGGAAGCCACAATAAGCGTAAAACTTCTCAAGAATATTTTTATTATTGCACTCTTAAAATATAGTTATGATCTCCATTAAGGGTGGATATTTAAGGATACCCAATAAGCTTTGGGGTTTTTTTTTTTTGAAATATTTTTTGGGGACTCATAATAAGAGTAGATTTTTAACAGGATATTTCTGAAATAGATTTTTTTAAAAGCATTTTTACAGGATCCACAAAAAGCTTGTATTTTTGAAGAACATTATTAGGAACCACATTCCTTATAAACCAACGATCATGTCGTAACTTTATATGGGTACGATGCTTTTGTAAATTGTCTGCTAGTAGGTTGTTTTTCCTCTGTAAAAATTACAGGCTCTGAGTTTGGAAAAATATGATAGGAAAAACAGAGGGTCCTTTGTATGGACGTTTTTGAGTGGATATTGTTTTTTTATCAGAAAATCAGAATTCCAAATTATAATCATTACGGTGGGGAAAAACGGCAAAAACTTTCAAAATGACTAGGGAAATTTATATGGGATCTATGACAAAAAATGGATACATTTTTCTTAAAAAATTATTCTTAATAATTTTACCATACACAGATATTTTGTCAGGGTATTATTGCTTTGTGTGGCCGCAAAGTATTGGTCCTAGACCCAACATTTAGTATAACAATCGTCATACCTCGACTAGCTAAGTCGATCTAGACACTTGTGCCCATTAAAATTTTTAAACACGATAAAGGCTAAAGTCATGAACCAATTGTCACGAACTTTTGCATATAGGATGGGTTGCCTATTATTATCAAATAGACCAAAAATATTATTTTTGAATTTTTGTCGACATTCTGGTCGCTATAGAGATGTAAACTATGACCAGAACATATGTATGGCTATTTTGATGAAGATCGGTCAATGTTTAGCGGGTCAAATTGACCCAGACAGTTGCATGAAAAATGACAAAATTTGCATTCTGTGTTATTACTAAGAGGGACCTAGAACGGATACGTTGACAGTATATCCAAAAGGAGTAGTTTAAAGAAAAAGGAGTTGGTAGTTGTGTAGGGTATCATATGGTCTACCCAGAGGACCCATAACAATAGAATATTTTTTCTTGAACCACTAAATAGGGATTTTTTTTTTTTTTTTTTGAGAAAGACTAAACTGCGGATTTATTTAAGGGAACCCTACCCATTCTCGATTTTAATTTTTCAAGATTTTCAATGGGCTGGTAAATCAATACCAATGCTTGTTAAGGTTTGTAACTTTACACATATATAATTGAAGACTTAAAATAGAAGAAAAATAATTTACGAAAAAATTTTGTTGTTGTTTTTTTTCTAATTAAAGAAAAGTCCTTATTTTTGATGGCGGGCATGATAACTCCTCACAGGAACATGGGAATCCGAAAATTCCAACGGTGTTAGAAAGAGTACATGTCTGGCTCTCGTATGAACTACGCTCGCTCTAAAATTAACAAAATGGTGGACCTTTGAAAAAATATTTTTGGAATATCGCCGATTTTTTACCAAAAACCAAGTAAAAATAAGGAAGTTCTTCACCGATTGGCTTTATCCTAGAGCTATTCACTCCCAGAGAAACGTTGCAAAATTTGGAACCGATTGGATTATTAGTTTTTGAGTTATCGTGCCCGCCATTCGCAAAAAAATATTTAGAGAAAAACGCGTTTAAAGTTTGAGCGGCCCTTCAGCCGTCACTTGATGCTTACACAATAAATCGGCTATATCTTCAAGAGTTCTTGAGATTTTCACTTGAAATTTTGTAGAGACATTCTTTAATCAGTGTAGATTCGAATTATATCAACAAAAATTTTGACCCCGAGAATGGGGGGGGGGTCCCCTTAACGCAAATGTTCAGCATAACATGCATCCAATATTCTTTATAGATCGTACTATTCTTTGTCAAGAAATCATTACGTACAATGACCCTATTGTCGAAGATTAAGCAAAAGAACTCGTGTACTTTATATGGGGATTGTGTCTTTGTAAATTGTCTGCTGGTAGTTTGTTTATGCTCTGTGAAAATTATAGCCATTGAGTTTGGAAAACTGGGCTAGCATATTAAGCAGGACCTTTGTATGAGGCGTTATGAAAAAGTAAGGGTACATATTTCATATTTTCTGGATAGAAGAGTTTTTTCCATCAGAATTCCAAATTACAATCACTTCTGTAGAGAAATTCGTCTAAAATCTTCCAAATAGCACGGAAAATTTTTATGGGGAATATTCTCAAAAATTGTTTTCACCCTCCCAGAACCCGTAATGCCAAATTACAGCAACTTCGTGAAGAATGCAGCTAAACATTTCAAAATACCGATTATGATCTAGATCGTGCGATATATATCATCTGTAGGAGATGATATAATATTATTTTGGTAAAAATATTATGATGAATTCTGCCCATTTGTTTCAAATGAAATTTTTTTGGGAAGATATCAGAAGAAGTTTAATAAAAAATATTACAAAGTTCAATTCCAAAAAGCTTTACCATCTTGTGGGGGTACTATAAAGAGTGGAGTGATAATAATATCATGATGTTTATATCAACTTGCATACTCCACTCACTTTATACACAATTTAGAAATTGTCCATATGTTCACGCTTTGTGGTAGATATATTTTGGATGGGGTGGACCAACTCTTTCTCTTTCATAATCAGATATGATCTAGGTTTATTACAGTTATTACCATTTGCAGGTGTGTTACAAGAAGGAATAGTTTTTGCCTGTCATATGTTAGGTAAAACAAGTAAAGAAGTGTCAGTCGGTGTAGCCGACAGATGTATACCCTCAGTCTATGATTTAAGTAGATCTTTGCTCTATATTAAGTATATGTTTTATCAAAGAGATTTCGGATTTTATGTTGATCAAATAGGTTATTCAATTTAAGAAGGTGTCAACCAATGGGTCCCATTTTCGGACTAGATCTAGGCTCTCCAATGATAATAGGTTGTGTAAAATTTGGTTCAAATCGGACATTCCATTCGCCTGATATTGAATTTATAAATATTGAAAATGTTGGCAATTTGTGGGGGAGGCACCAGAAAGAGTGGCCCAATTGGTTGGTCCCATCTTCAAACTGTATCTAGGTTTGGTAAAGACAATATGTTGTACAAAGTTCGCATGATGATATTAGAAAATTAATTTTAAGTACAATTTTAACCATTTTGTGGGGAAAGTACCAGAAGGAATGGACCGATATTTCCCATCTTCGAACTTGAACTAAGTTTAAAATAAATATTACGTTGTGCAAATTTCGGATGAAATCGGTTACTCCCTTCGAGAGTTATTGTGGACGGGCGGACATTTCAAAATCGACTCCATATTGTCTGAAACGGATTTGGCCCATAGACACTTGGTTTGAATACTTTTTATGAACTCCATATGACTTCCAATTCAAAATCGAAGAAATTTTTGCCTATTTAGCTTGCTGTGTATGCAGTGAATGCATTTTTGGATTCGAAACAGATGTTTGAGGTCCGACAAGGATTAGAACAATTAATATAGGTAGAATATGGAAGATATGGGAGAAATTTATACGCAATACTAATCTAAAAAATATTTTTTTTCTGAAAGTGAAAACGCACTACAAAAATATTATTTATACTTCAATAATATTTGACTTATTAAAGAAAATTCGTTCTAAATAAAAAAAACGTTTTTCCTAATCTAATATTGTGGATTACCCTCATATAACACGCATTATTTATTTATTTTTTTTTTTTTTTTTGAAAATCTATTCGGACTTCCATGGATATGGTAATAATTTTAATTTATCCTATCTAGATTCATCTAGATTCTGCCAAAGATGCAGAATTGTACCAGAAGTTGCTTTAAATCCCGTGAATTTTTATACATTTTTAGAGCTCTAATTTTATTAGAATCCATTGGAAGATTTTAGTTACGAAATATAAACCTATGCGACTTTCATGGATGTGTAGAATATTTCGATGAGTTTTAAGAAAAGCGATACGTTACTTTCATTCATTCCCATTAAAATTATAACTTCTAAACAGTTTTTATATTTTTTGAATTTTTATAATAGATTTAAAAAATAATTCTGAATGGAGCCGCAATAACCTACTTTTTATATCCATAGCTGGCAATTTTTTATACATAAACCATATACACTACAAATTTTTGTACGTTTTTATGTGTAATTAAAATTTAATAATTTTTATAAAACTCTTGTTTACCTTCAAAAAATTAAATTTCCTTTATTAAGACTCCACTGCCATGTAGATACTCCAAGAAAACGATTAGATTTCCAATATTATACCACCAAAGTTGAAAAAGATGTTGTGATGTCGAGAAAAAAACTTATTTTTTTCTATTAAATTTCAATTAACACCAATTTCAAAACACCACGGAGAAAAAAATGACCAACTTCATTAATTATCCACACCATGAACAAATGCCAAAAGAAAACATTAAACTCCGAGAGCTTCTGTATTTTTAAAAATAAATTGTAAAACCACAAACTTATTTTGTAATATTTTTGTTTTGTTTTTTTTTACTATTTGAGATCAAAAGTAACGCGAGTTTCTTTTTTATTTTTAATTTATTTTAATTTTATATTTTTATATATTTACTATTTTATGCAATTTTTTTGGTATAAAATTTTGCTCTTTTATTATTTTTCTTTCCACTAAAAATGGAAATTTATTAAATTTGTTGTTATTATTTTATTCTTATAAGAATATGATTTTCCACATATATTTTTTTATGTTTTCTATTTTTTCCTTTTTGGTTGTTTATTTGTTTGAGTATAAAAAACAAGAATCGCACCGTTGTTTTGTTTTATTTCAATCGTTGGCTAAATGACTAAAAGAATTTCCAACAATCTCCGTTGAGCACCATAAACAGACTGTCGGGCTACGGTCGTGTTCTTTGCTATGCTGCTGCTGTGTTGTGTGTGAGATTCCTGTTTAACCGTATGGTTATGTTGTTTGTGCTACTCTCCGTGAGTGGGGTACAATTGGAGCTCACAAGCTCTCTCTCACTCGTGTTAGGTACATCAGTGTTTGTGTGTACTGTGTATGCGGGCTGTATTATTGCATTGCCTTGTCTTTGTTGTTGTTGGTTAAACCGTTAACAGTGACATAATGGAAAACATAAATGTTTGTTCTCCAATTGGATTTCTTTAACAGAGAGAGAGAGAGGGAGAGCGAGATATGGGAAACGCTGTAATGTAAACAGAGGAAGTTAAAATATTGTCCCCCAATGTTAACGAAGAGAAATAGTGATGCTAATTTAGAGTTTTTCTGTTAAATAATAATTATAATGTAAATTAAATGATAATAAAATAAATGTAATAAAATAATAGATTAAAGTGATTGAATTAAATTAAATAAAAAATAATAATTAAATAAAAATATTACTAAAAGAAATTAAAAAATATTAAAAAAAAATTAAATAAAAAATACTAATAAATAAAATTAAAATTAATAAAAATATTTAAAAAAAAAATACATTAAAATATAAATAAAATTTTAATAAAAAAATCAAATTTAATAATAATTATAATATACATTAAAAACAAAAATATAAATTAAATAAAATTATTAATAAAATAAATCTTACAAAAACTATAATTAATAAACCCATAAAATAAATTAAATAAAAATATTGACAAACTAAGACAAAAAATTCAACAAAATAAATTGCATATACAATAGTTATTAATTAAATAATTTAAAAGACAAATTTTTAGGTGGCGTAGGGGGTGAAAGATACGAAGCAACTGCTCTGATTGGCTTTAACATGGCGAAGTCCAGGCTTATCATGGTCCCTCTTTTATCTCAATTGTGGACACTCCCGCGGTGCCACCTGGGGTAGCTATTTTCATCGCCCGATGAAATAGTGAGCCAATATGTGCCGCGAGTTCACCCATAAGAACTATAAAAAATTAGTTGAGGCGTCGGGTTAGTTGCCCACACTCGGAAAACCCCTCCTACTATGAAAAGGCAAAGAAAAAGAAAACCAAACCCCCCTAATGTTGACGACCCCCGCAAACGTATAAAGGACCACGATCTGCACTTGGAATGTCCGCACGTTGTACAGAACAGGCGCAGTGTTCGCTTTGGCGGATGTACTCAAGAAATACAAAGCCGATATTATTGCCTTACAGGAAATGCGATGGAAAGGGACTGGCGTAAATAAATCAGATGATTACGCCCTGTATTATATCTGCCATGAAACGAGACATGAATTTGGCTGTGGTCTTATGGTTAATCCGCATAAAAGCGAAGTTCTTCTACATCAGTCTCATATGCGCCCATGCACCGACCGAAGACAAAGATGAGCAGACCAAAGACATATTTTACGAGCGCCTGAAACAGCATATGACCGCTGCCCCGGCCAAGACATTAACATTCTGCTAGCAGATTTTAATGCAAAAATCAGAAGGGCAAATAACATGGTAGTTAGCAGCACCAGATTCAAGCATCTTGATATACACAAGTACACCTGGATTTCTCCTGATCAAACAACGAGAAATCAAATCGATCATGTTGTAATAGACGGAAGGCTTTCGTCCAGTGTTTTAGACGTTCGATCGATACGAGGAGCGAATATCGATTCGGACCAGCCAAGGTTCGCACCCGTTTTAATGTAGCAGCAAAGGTGTGATATAACACAACATGAAAACTCGATGTCGAAAAGCTGCAAACACAACAGGTAACCGAGGCCTACTCCGCTCAATTTACCCATCTGCTTGACGAAAGCACTTCTTGTACCGGTAATAGTATAGAAGCACAATGGCAAAGAATTGCTCACACCCTACAAACTGTGGCAAAAACAACACCATCAAGAAACCCATGGTATGATCAGGAGTGTCGTAATGCTACTGATGTGGAAAACGCAGCGTATAGGGCAACCCTGCAGACAGTAGTAACACGTAATGTGATGGAGAATTATCGGGAGAAAAGGAGAGAGGAGAAACTTATTTTCAGAAAAAGGAAGAAAGAACAAGAAAAACGTGAGCGCGTAAACAAATCGAGAATCGGTACAGGAGTCAATATGAAGTCCGAAAATTTTACCAATGGGTAAAACACCAAACCGAAGGCTTTGGTGCAGACAAAGAAGGAAACCTGGTGACAGGTACAGACAGCGGGCTGAGGACCTGGAAGGAGCATTTTGAAAAACTTCTGGTATCAAATAGTAGCGGCGAAGAGAATACTCCAGAACCAATAATAGATGAGTGTATAGAGTGTGATGAGCCAAGATGAGGTCAGAATAGCAATCAATCGACTGAAGAATAATAAAGCAGCAGATGCCGACGGGTTCAAGCCGAACTATTCAAGACTGGTGGTCAGATGGTGGTAAGGAGCATGCACCAGCTGATTAGTACAATTTGGCTAGAGGAATGCATGCCCAATGATTGGAACCTCAGCATCCTGTGTTCCGTGCACAAAAAAGGAGACAAGACGATATGTGCCAACTATAGAGGAATAAGTCTCCTACCCATCGCATATAAAGTGCTATCCAGTGTGCTGTGTGAACGACTGAAGCCAATGGTCAATGACATTATTGGACCATACCAATGCGGCTTCAGACCTGGCAAGTCCACCATTGACCAGATTTTTACTCTGCGCCAAATCCTGGAAAAGACCCACGAAAAACACATCGACACATACCACCTATTCGTCGACTATAAAGCCGCATTCGACAGCCCTAACAGTTCAGACGTGTTTAAAGCCATCAGCAGTTAGAGTCGGAAATGACCTCTCGGAGCCCTTCAATACCGAACGAGGATTTAGACAAGGTGACTGTTTTTCGTGTGATCTTTTTAACATCCTGCTGGAAAGGGTCATACGAGAGACAAAAGTGAACAGAACTGGCACTCTGTACACCAAACAACACATGTTACTCGCCTAAGACGATGACATCGATATAATGGGTCGAACATTGCGAGCGGTAACAGCCACATTTGAACAAATTGAGAAGAAGTCTGCCAAAGTGGGCCTAGCAGTAAATTTGCGAGAAGACCAAGCTGATAGTATCAACGCGAACTTGAGAACTACATCCTCGAGGTAGTTAAAGATTTTATATACCTTGGTACCGCCATAAATAAAACGAATGACATCAGTTTTGAAATTCGGAGGATTGTGATGGCCAACCGATGCTACTATGGTCTGAGCAAACAACTCAAAAGCAAGGTCACCTCCCGACAGACCAAACTCACACTCTACAAGACTCTGATACTACCCGTGCTATTATATGGATCTGAAGCATGGGTACTTGCACAAGTAGATGAGGCAGCTCTTGGGGTGTTTGAATAAAAAAAAAATTCTCCGAAAGATCTAAGGGCCGATCTGCGGACAGTGATATAGTCAGTCGTATTGAGCTGCAGCGACTACGATGGCTAGGCCATGTTGTGCGAATGAATGAGAATGCCCCAGCTCAAAAGGCATATAAAAGCGAGCCTACTGATGGTTCCCATAGAAGGGGAAGGCCACGAATCAGATGGAAAGACCAAGTAGAAAACTACATCTTAGAACGAGGTCTTTCAAATTGGAGGAGATGAGCACAAGACCGGCACGCTTGGAAATCTTTTTTAAGCTCGGCTTATGGAACAACCGTTCTGTAGCAAACCAGCTATGTAAGTAAGCCTTGGTGTTTGAAAAAATATTCTTTAAAAAATCTACGCCTGCCTTGGTGTTTGAAAAAACATCCACACCTATGTGGCTCCCTAAATGTTGATGTTGCCTAAAAATATTAAAAAGCCCCAGCTATTATTGTCCCAGTAAAATATTATTTCTAAAATCCACGCTAATGAAGGTCCCTTAAAAATATATTCTAAAAATCCACTTTTATTGACTTCACTTCCTAGAAATGTTAATAACATCAGGGGGTGTTTGTCATATAACATAGCAGGGCCTATAATAAATGAGAGTCATTCTGATGTCTGTTATCTCCATTGTCTTTCTCTCCCAAACATTTGCATTAACAAAGAATTTGTTTATATTTTTGTTTATTGCTTTACAACTAAGAGATGATATTATCTCCATCATTTGTTTACTCTCTGGCATCACTGGAAATCTCTTATATATGTATACACATACATACATATAATATTAGGGTGGAATAGAGTGTGATTTTCAAATAAGAAAGCTATCAGCAAAGGTCTAATTGGGTGGTGTAGATGTCATCAAAGTAATTTTTAATAAAGTCACCCCTGAATATTTTTCATTAACCCCTTCAGTTTTCTTGACAGAAATTCTAATATAGAAGGGTGAAAAAATATTGAAATTTTCCTTAAAAACTGACAGATATAAAAATAAGTCTCTTGTGGAACATTAAAGCGAAACACTTCATTAAAAGAATATTTTTGCATTCAAGGCAATTAAATTCATCTTTAAATCCCATTAAAAATGTTTTGTACTAAAAAAGTGCATACATATTTATAAATCACTTTCTTATCCTATTTTTAAACATCCTTACGGATTTCTTTTTTTCCAACATTTTCATTTCTGTTTTTGTATTTAAGTCCGCAGGCTAATTCTTCGTCAAAGTTTTGTTTTCATTTTAGTTGGGGTTTTGTTTTAAATAAAGCTCAAGAACAATGCCGAATAATAGACAAGAGTAGACACAAACGTTGCAGATTTCTTAATGCATGTACTTGAATAGATAAATAGACTACAAGCAAGGCACAGTGGTTAGAACCTTTTATGGACCCTTGAAAAAAATAATCTTTCAAAAATCCACGCCTTGTGTGGATCCTTGAAAAAAATAATCTTTCAAAAATCCACGCCTTGTGTGGATCCTTGAAAAAAATAATCTTTCAAAAATCCACGCCTTGTGTGGATCCTTGAAAAAAATAATCTTTCAAAAATCCACCTTCAAAAAAATAATCTTTCAAAAATCCACGCCTTGTGTGGATCCTTGAAAAAAATAATCTTTCAAAAATCCACGCCTTGTGTGGATCCTTGAAAAAAATAATCTTTCAAAAATCCACGCCTTGTGTGGATCCTTGAAAAAAATAATCTTTCAAAAATCCACGCCTTGTGTGGATCCTTGAAAAAAATAATCTTTCAAAAATCCACGCCTTGTGTGGATCCTTGAAAAAATATTCTTTAAAAAATCCACGACTTGTGTGGATCCTTGAAAAAATATTCTTTAAAAAATCCACGCCTTGGTAGGACCCTTGAAAAAATATTCTTTAAAAAATCCACGCCTTGGTTAGACCCTTGAAAAAATATTCTTTAAAAAATCCACGCCTTGGTAGGACCCTTGAAAAAATATTCTTTAAAAAATCCACGCCTTGGTAGGACCCTTGAAAAAATATTCTTTAAAAAATCCACGCCTTGGTAGGACCCTTGAAAAAATATTCTTTAAAAAATCCACGCCTTGGTAGGACCTTTGAAAAAATATTCTTTAAAAAATCCACACCTTGGTAGGACCCTTGAAAAAATATTTTTTAAAAAATCCACGCCTTGGTAGGACCCTTGAAAAAATATTCTTTAAAAAATCCACGCCTTGGTAGGACCCTTGAAAAAATATTCTTTAAAAAATCCACGCCTTGGCAGGACCTTTTAAAAAATCCACGCCTTGGTAGGACCCTTGAAAAAATATTCTTTAAAAAATCCACGCCTTGGTAGGACCCTTGAAAAAATATTCTTTAAAAAATCCACGCCTTGGTAGGACCCTTGAAAAAATATTCTTTAAAAAATCCACGCCTTGGTAGGACCCTTGAAAAAATATTCTTTAAAAAATCCACGCCTTGGTAGGACCCTTGAAAAAATATTCTTTAAAAAATCCACGCCTTGGTAGGACCCTTGAAAAAATATTCTTTAAAAAATCCACGCCTTGGTAGGACCCTTGAAAAAATATTCTTTAAAAAATCCACGCCTTGGTAGGACCCTTGAAAAAATATTCTTTAAAAAATCCACGCCTTGGTAGGACCCTTGAAAAAATATTCTTTAAAAAATCCACGCCTTGGTAGGACCCTTGAAAAAATATTCTTTAAAAAATCCACGCCTTGGTAGGACCCTTGAAAAAATATTCTTTAAAAAATCCACGCCTTGGTAGGACCCTTGAAAAAATATTCTTTAAAAAATCCACGCCTTGGTAGGACCCTTGAAAAAATATTCTTTAAAAAATCCACGCCTTGGTAGGACCCTTGAAAAAATATTCTTTAAAAAATCCACGCCTTGGTAGGACCCTTGAAAAAATATTCTTTAAAAAATCCACGCCTTGGTAGGACCCTTGAAAAAATATTCTTTAAAAAATCCACGCCTTGGTAGGACCCTTGAAAAAATATTCTTTAAAAAATCCACGCCTTGGTAGGACCCTTGAAAAAATATTCTTTAAAAAATCCACGCCTTGGTAGGACCCTTGAAAAAATATTCTTTAAAAAATCCACGCCTTGGTAGGACCCTTGAAAAAATATTCTTTAAAAAATCCACGCCTTGGTAGGACCCTTGAAAAAATATTCTTTAAAAAATCCACGCCTTGGTAGGACCCTTGAAAAAATATTCTTTAAAAAATCCACGCCTTGGTAGGACCCTTGAAAAAATATTCTTTAAAAAATCCACGCCTTGGTAGGACCCTTGAAAAAATATTCTTTAAAAAATCCACGCCTTGGTAGGACCCTTGAAAAAATATTCTTTAAAAAATCCACGCCTTGGTAGGACCCTTGAAAAAATATTCTTTAAAAAATCCACGCCTTGGTAGGACCCTTGAAAAAATATTCTTTAAAAAATCCACGCCTTGGTAGGACCTTTGAAAAAATATTCTTTAAAAAATCCACGCCTTGGTAGGACCCTTGAAAAAATATTCTTTAAAAAATCCACGCCTTGGTAGGACCCTTTAAAAAATCCACGCCTTGGTAGGACCCTTTAAAAAAATGTTCTTTAAAAAATCCACGCCTTGGTAGGACCCTTTAAAAAATCCACGCCTTGGTAGGACCCTTTAAAAAAATGTTCTTTAAAAAATCCACGCCTTGGTAGGACCCTTTAAAAAATCCACGCCTTGGTAGGACCCTTGAAAAAATATTCTTTAAAAAATCCACGCCTTGGTAGGACCCTTTATAAATCCACGCCTTGGTAGGACCCTTGAAAAAATATTCTTTAAAAAATCCACGCCTTGGTAGGACCCTTTAAAAAATCCACGCCTTGGTAGGACCCTTGAAAAAATATTCTTTAAAAAATCCACGCCTTGGTAGGACCCTTGAAAAAATATTCTTTAAAAAATCCACGCCTTGGTAGGACCCTTGAAAAAATATTCTTTAAAAAATCCACGCCTTGGTAGGACCCTTGAAAAAATATTCTTTAAAAAATCCACGCCTTGGTAGGACCCTTGAAAAAATATTCTTTAAAAAATCCACGCCTTGGTAGGACCCTTGAAAAAATATTCTTTAAAAAATCCACGCCTTGGTAGGACCCTTGAAAAAATATTCTTTAAAAAATCCACGCCTTGGTAGGACCCTTGAAAAAATATTCTTTAAAAAATCTACGCCTTGGTAGGACCCTTGAAAAAATATTTTTTTTTTAAATCCACGCGTTATAGGGACCCTTGAAAAAATATATTTTTTTTAATCCACGCCTTATATGGACCCCTTTAAAAAATCCAAGAAAAAATATTCTTAAAAAATCCACGCCTTATATGGACCCTAAAAAATATTCTTTAAAAAATCCACGCCTTATATGGACCCTAAAAAAATATTCTTTAAAAAAAAATCCACGCCTTACATGGACCCTAAAAAAATATTCTTTAAAAAAAAAATCCACGCCTTAGATGGACCCTAGAAAAAATATTCTTTAAAAAATCCACGCCTTGAAAAAAAATAGTGGGTCCTAGAAAAAATAATCCTTAAAAAATCCAACCTTATATACCACTGTGCATTTGAAGAAGGGGAACTTTAGTTCTGTATCTATTAAATAGCGTGTAGGGTACAAAAACAAATAACCATGACGACAACAAAAACCCAACCAGTTGAGACCAAGAAATTGAAAAAAAATGTTCAAAACTGAAATAGAAAAGAATTCAACTTTAGATACAACATTTCGATAAGAACACCTAACAACAAATAAATGAATGAATGAAAACAAGAAACTCGACTTGAAATGACTTGATGTTACAACAAAATCTACAACAACAACAACAACAACAACTACACCAACAAAATAACTCGTGTATGGAAATACTGGTAGGAAAAACGAAACGATAATGCACTCCACTAAAATACTGTGTAACCAAAACAGCGAACCAATCCCTCCGTCCGGTTGCCTGCCTGCTTGCCTTCCTGTGTGTGAGTCAGACTTGGTGCATGCATGGAAGGTGAATTTTTCAAATCTCTATGCTGATGAGAACACTCAAAAATTTGGCCAAGAGCGAACGGCGGCGTGTCCATGACAGTGAAAAGATTACAATGATTCCATTTGTGCCGGATAGTAGCGGCACGAGTAGCTCCATGGTATACCCAGGCTTGTTTAGTAAGTTGTCCGACCGATGCCATAGCTGATGATGATGTCTGACAAAGTAGAACAATGTCTTATGCTTGGCTGGTTGGGTTGGATTGGTGGCTGGCTGAATGACTAGCTGCCATGGTAGGTAACTGGTGGCACACACAACCATTATGTTTCTATGATAAACATATCTTATATGATTGTTGCTGTTGTTTTTTTTTTTTTTTTTTTTGGTTATAACCCCAGGCTGTGCAGCCGACAATCACGTTTCGATGCCACTGCAATGTCATAGACAAAACAAGAAAAATGCAAATGTCATTGTGGAAAATATGTTGAGGAGAGAGAAAAATGTACAGTGGCTCTATGGACCAGATTTTATCAAGGTCCATACAAGGCGTGGATTTTTTAAAAAATATTCTTTCAAGGTCCATACCAGGCGTGGATTTCTAAAGGATATTTTTTCATGGTCCCAAAAAGGCGTGGATTTCATAAAGAATAATTTTTCGAGCTCCATACAAGGCGTGGATTTTTTAAAGAATTTTTTTTCGAGCTCCATACAAGGCGTGGATTTTTTAAAGAATATTTTTTCGAGCTCCATACAAGGCGTGGATTTTTTAAAGAATATTTTTTCGAGCTCCATACAAGGCGTGGATTTTTTAAAGAATAATTTTTCGAGCTCCATACAAGGCGTGGATTTCATAAAGAATAATTTTTCGAGCTCCATACAAGGCGTGGATTTCATAAAGAATAATTTTTCGAGCTCCATACAAGGCGTGGATTTCATAAAGAATAATTTTTCGAGCTCCATACAAGGCGTGGATTTCATAAAGAATAATTTTTCGAGCTCCATACAAGGCGTGGATTTCATAAAGAATAATTTTTCGAGCTCCATACAAGGCGTGGATTTTTTAAAGAATATTTTTTCGAGCTCCATACAAGGCGTGGATTTTTTAAAGAGTAATTTTTCGAGCTCCATACAAGGCGTGGATTTTTTAAAGAATATTTTTTCGAGCTCCATACAAGGCGTCGATTTTTTAAAGAATAATTTTTCGAGCTCCATACAAGGCGTGGATTTTTTAACGAATATTTTTTCGAGCTCCATACAAGGCGTCGATTTTTTAAAGAATAATTTTTCGAGCTCCATACAAGGCGTGGATTTTTTAACGAATATTTTTTCGAGCTCCATACAAGGCGTCGATTTTTTAAAGAATAATTTTTCGAGCTCCATACAAGGCGTGGATTTTTTAAAGAATATTTTTTCGAGCTCCATACAAGGCGTGGATTTTTTAAAGAATAATTTTTCGAGCTCCATATAAGGCGTGGATTTTTTAAAGAATAATTTTTCGAGCTCCATATAAGGCGTGGATGTTTTAAAAAATATTTTTTCGAGCTCCATACAAGGCGTGGATTTTTTAAAGAATAATTTTTCGAGCTCCATACAAGGCCTGGATTTTTTAAAGAATAATTTTTCGAGCTCCATATAAGGCGTGGATTTTTTAAAGAATAATTTTTCGAGCTCCATATAAGGCGTGGATTTTTTAAAGAATAATTTTTCGAGCTCCATATAAGGCGTGGATTTTTTAAAGAATAATTTTTCGAGCTCCATATAAGGCCTGGATTTTTTAAAGAATAATTTTTCGAGCTCCATACAAGGCGTGGATTTTTTAAAGAATAATTTTTCGAGCTCCATATAAGGCCTGGATTTTTTAAAGAATAATTTTTCGAGCTCCATACAAGGCGTGGATTTTTTAAAGAATAATTTTTCGAGCTCCATATAAGGTGTGGATTTTTTAAAGAATAATTTTTCGAGCTCCATATAAGGCGTGGATGTTTTAAAAAATATTTTTTCGAGCTCCATACAAGGCGTGGATTTTTTAAAGAATAATTTTTCGAGCTCCATACAAGGCCTGGATTTTTTAAAGAATAATTTTTCGAGCTCCGTACAAGGAGTGGATTTTTTAAAGAATATTTTTTTCGAGCTCTATACAAGGCGTGGATTTTTTAAAGAATATTGTTTTCGAGCTCTATACAGGCGTGGATTTTTTAAAGAATTTTTTTCCAAAGTGGATTGTTTAAAACCTCATCCTTGGGGTCACTGTATGAGAGTATACAAAATCCTATATATATAAAGAAGAGCATCACTCTTTTATAGATACACACTTGCTGCATAAAATGCTTCTGCTGTTGATGTTTTGCATTCTTTTCATTTCGGGGTGTTTTGAAAATATTTTTCATACCAAATTTGAAATTGAAACGGAAGCTGCGGTGGTGTATTTCTCAGTTGATTTTCGATTTACGATTTTAGGGTAACATTACAGATTCTCGCTGCGGTTTTTAACATGTCACTGTTGTTAACTGAGAAATACAAATGTAGAGAGTGGAAGAGAGAGAGAGAGAGAGAATTTTGTATATACAATGTAAAATGTTTACTGTTATCGCTTTATTTCAGTTAGATATAGATTTGTCATCATTAGAAACAAATGTGATATGCATGTGATAAAATTATATGATTTTTTTGGGAGCTAATGACGGATTCGTTTTTCGATAACAAACTTTGTAGATATAATCTCATTGTCATTTAAATAGACAATATTGTCCCCAGAAAATTATTAGGGGTTAACAATGAATTTATTAAGCCTTCGACGAACCTAAAGTTGCTCTTCAAAAGAGAAGGCATGGATTTCAATAGCTAAAGGGTATATTTACAACTCAAGTTCTTCCAAAGAAAATGATTTTAAAATCGTCCCCAAAAAGAGTACATAAAGATAGCTTGAAATTACTTCCGAGTTATTGTTTCTTAGGAAAAACTTATATGTGTTTCTGCAAAATGCTCATATGCTCAACGAGTCTTTGAGAAGTCAGTTGAAAATAATTTGAGGAACTCAAACCTTATCCTACTTGAGAGGGCCCAACAAAGACGAAACAAATATATTGGGCTGAGGAAAAAGAAATCCATTAGGCCGATCGTCGAACATGTCTATAAAATCGAAAAAATGGTCGATGTTGACCGGCATGTTAGCAGTCTTAACTTGGCCCAGGAGCTAAAAATCGACCATAAAACTTTTTTAAACCATTTACCCAAAGATGTATTCAAAAAGAAACCCGATGTTTGTGTGCCAGAAAAAAATTGGATGGATCGAATTTCCATCTGCGAAACCTTGGCCGAACGGAGTGAGATAGAACCATTTCTTAAACTGATAGTAACTGGAGATGAGAAATGGATCACATACTATAACCCTGTGTGAAAACGATCATGTTCAAAGAGCGTTGAAGCACCTTCAACGGTTGCCAAACCAGGACTAACGGCCAGGAAGGTTCTGTAAAGGAGATTATTTATATTGAGTTGCTTCCATATAGCCAAACGATAAATTTTGATTTCTACTGTCAACAACTGGAGCGTTTGGAGATAACAATTGACCATAAATGGCCAGAATTGGTGTCCTGTTCCACCGGGACAACGCTAGACCACACACATTTACAGTGACTCACCAGAAACTTCGGGAGCTTTGTTGGGAAGTTTTAATGCATCCGCCATACAGTCCGGTCTTGGCACCAAGCATTTTTCTTGCATTGCAAAATTTCTTTAATGATAATAAAATTTGTATCTAGGGAGGATTGTGAAAATCGACTACTAGAGTTTTTTGCAAATATAAGGCAGGACTTCTATGAGAGAGACATTACGAAGTTACCTTTAAAATGGCAACAAATCATTCAATAAAACGGTGCATATTTGGCACAAATCGGACATTCCGAAGCATGTTAAATAAAGTCATATAGTTCATATAAAAATAATAGATTTATTTTTCCCCAACCTAATATTTGTAAATAAATTCTGAATTATTAGATTTGTGTTTAATTTAGAATCAGCCTAACAGAGAATTTCTATTGAAAATCTTTATTGTTTTCTGCAAATAAAATGAATGTGCCCCTCCAATAAAAAATTTTTAAGTTCAATGTGCGGGTTTTATATGGGTGCTAGGATAAGGTAAAGTGCAGCCAGAAGAAAACAATATATCAAAGTACAGACTCTCAGGTTACAAAATTGGTAGTTTTTTTTTCAGGATCAATAATATATACTTCCAAGGGGTGACAAATTTGCCAAATTTTTCTAATTAGAAATGGCAACATCTCCGTATCATGTTACAGGTAATAACCCCAATGGAAGCTGTCACATGAACCCAGATCGAAAATAGTTCGACTATTGCACTGTGGCAACACACATACATACTGAAGACGGCCATACAAATTCCGATGTTTTAATAGGCTTTACTATCTGAAACGACTCTAACTTTTTGCGGGTCTATATTCCTAGCCTCCATATTCCCCTAATATTGACCAATTAAAACGCCATTCATTATTCATTCATTACTTGACCAGATTCTTATAGATAATAGTATAATTATACCCCTCAGACTTATGGCTAATAAGGGTATATACACTTTGATGCGGCAAAAATTTACCTCATCGAAACATGGATTTTAAACCCCATGTTTTTTGGACCAAATCCGTCCATCTGTCTGGCTGGCTCTTGGGCACGATAACTCTCAAAGGGAGTAACCGATTGCATTAAAACTGTCCACATCGTAATATTTCTTCCAAACATAGTTCAAGTTCAAAGATGTGGATTATCGGACCAACCCCCTTGTAGCTCCTCCACAAAATTGTCAAAATGTTGCTGAAATTAATTTTATAATTTAATTTTACCCTACACAGCTATGCTGTCAGGATATTCTAGCTTTGTGCAGCCCCAAGAGTTTGAAACGCCGCGAAATATTGGTCCTAGACCCACCTGTAAGTATACCGATCGTCATATCTTGACTAGCTGAGTCGATCTAGACATTTGTGTTCGTCCGTCCGTCTGTCCATTATAATTTGTAAACACGATACAGACCACAATATTCCACGAAATTTTGCATCAAGGGTGTGTTCTGGCCAATGAAGACCCCTATTGTTTTTATTAAAGATCGGTTAATATTTAGGGGACGAAATGGACCAAAAAGTTTATTTTTGTCTGATTATCGGGCCAAAGAAAAGCAGGATTGTTTTGATAAAGATCGGTAAATATTAGGCGGGTCAAATGGACCCTGACTTTTGTGTGAAAAATGACAAAATTTGTATTCTATAGGGTATGTATTTACTCCTGAAGGTCACAGACCCGAGAAGTTGATAGTCTATCCAAGAGGAGTGGATGGTATTTAAATTGATACCAATTATATTGTCGTATGTACTCGGATGTGAGAGTTACACTTAAACAATTACAGCTGCTTACGTATTCAGATATTATTTAGTGACCCATTACCACCAATAGGACAGAAATATAGCGCTGATCGCTTAAAAATGTTCCAGTTATGGTCAATGAGAACGCCTATAATTTTCAGTGATTATCACATAAGCAATTTGGTATTAAGTGGACCGAAAACTTAATTTTTTGTGTGTTTTCGGAGTCGATCTAAAGGCCACAAGCCGAACATCACAATACAACCCACGGTGAAGGGAATCTGGACAAGTAATTAGAAGGGATGTACTGAATATTGGGAATGTTCGGAAAATATGTCATTGTAAGAAAGAGGTGCTGTTGATCTCTAATCGGCAAAGAGGGTGCAAATAAAGTTAGAGTACCGTGGTAGTTGTGTATAGGGATAAGTAAATCAACTTTCGACTAATCGATTAATCGAGTTTTTGTATTGAAAAGTCTAAAAGTCGAAGTCGACTTTTGACCTTTGAGAAAATCGCAAAGTCGACTTTCGATTTTCTTCATAAATTCCTGTTTTATTATCAAAGCCGAAATTGTCCTAAAATTACACATTCCAGAACTTTTTCATCTGTTGGGAACGAATCTTATAAAAAATTAAATTTTTAGTCAAAAATCGATTTTGAAAATGTTTGACAAAATCCAAGATCGAAAAGTCGACTTTTTAGTAAAAGGCAAAAATCGAAAAGTCTAAAAATCGACTTTTTGGTCAGAGGCAAAAATCTAAAAGTCTAAAAGTCGACTTTTGCGCTCGACTACGTATCCCTAGTTGTGTAGGGTATCGCATGGTCGGCCCGTTTCTATTGAGGCATAATAGGCTGCTCTTTAGAGAAGTATAAATTATACTGTGTAACGCAATTTTGAAGGTTAGAAATTTTATTTAAGTTGGTTCCTCAGAGACAAATCACAGCGGGAATAAGAATCCCCAAATATTTGATCCGAGAATCGTTAATTTGTGCACTTAAAATAAGTTTCCATAAATTAACTCACAGAGATTTCTATTGATGAACTCAATGGTAGGATATTATTTTTGATTGGAATTTCAACGTATGTTGTATAAATTTAAAATGGAAAATAAAACCTAAAAAATTTCGCATTCAAACTCTTCTCTAAATTTCATTCTAAGGAAACTATAAATTGTTTTTCTAAAAGAGTTAAAAAACATTTTATCTTAAATCATTATCATTATCCTAAATTTCTCAATAGTTTTTAAAAAAATATTCTAATTTTTTTAAGTCTAAATGTTTTAATCTAAAAATCTTCACAGAGTTTCATATAAAAAAAATCGGCTCATCATTATCACGTTTAATAGTTTCCTTTAAAAGAATATTTTTTTGTTTATTTCTTTAAACAACAAAATTGTCGCACTTTTCTCCATAGCTACCAACTAACAAACACGCACATGCACACTCCTACATAGTAAAGCTATTAGTCTTACGTATTTACACTGTAAATTATAGCATTTCAACACCACCCCATAGGTGGTGTATTGATTTATGTGGTTGTACCTTCCACATGAACACACATCCTGATTTAAGTCCCCTGTGACTAGACACTTAATTTTATGATTTCTTTGCTTGGAGCTTTAAAAGCATTCCTTCGTACTTTTACCAGGATTCCCTACTCTAAGCATGTACAATAAGAATAGCAATGATTCAAATGTATTTATTTTCGTTGCGACCAGGTTTTGTTTTAATTTGTTTAATATTTGAAAAATACATCATCAAGACCCAACTACCTTGACATGGATTTGTTGGTATTATAACGTCCATAATTATAAATTTTGAATAAATATTCTGACACGTTATTCCATATTGGACATACACAAAGCTACAATTCAAAATATGACTTCTTGTGGTATAGGGTATATAAAAATCAATAATTGTTCTAAAAGATTCCATGAAAAATCAGTTAGCTGTTAGCTATTCCGTAAATGGCTGATTTAATTGCTGCAAACAACGATTTATAGTTAATCGGTTGAAAGGGCAAGTTGGTTGTGCACGAGAACGCAGGTTAGCTGGCAGACATCAAACTATGAATGGCGGATATCTGAGCAAATTACGTATAAGTAATAAATAATAACAGTAAATATAACTCATACGTTATACAGGACCAAAAGTTGCATTAATGGCAGTGTAATAATGCTTCTTCTATAGAGAAGATAAAGGACTCAATGAAAGAAGTAGACCCACCAATAGTAAAATAGAATGTTCTTATCTGAAAAAGATGAAGTCTTTAAAAAGGGGAAGTCTTTAATGAAACAGACCTTTTTTAGTCTATTGAAGAGGAGGTTCCCTCCTATCTGTCTTCTCAAAGGATGGACCCTTTTGTAAATATCAGATAAAGGAATTTATTATTATTTTTTAATAATCTAAAAGAAAAATAATAAGGCCTCTGTCCATCTAGATAATACGAAGGGCTCTTCTAATCTCTATAAGGCCCTTTTATGCAAATGGAAGATGAAGGTATATAAAAACGATGGAAGGTCCTTTCTATCATATATAAGTTAGGCTTCTTCTATTGTATAGAAGAGGAAGATCTCTCCCTATATAAGATGAAGTCGGTTTTTAAATATACAAATGAAAGGCCTTTACAGAAAAGGTCTCAATAGAAGTGAGAGACATCTTATGTCTTGTGAAGAAGAAGGCTTTTCTTGTCTACAGAAGACGAAGGTCTCCGCTGTTCATAGAAGATGACCAATTTTTATAGAGCCAAAGATTTCACATGATTGTATTTTTTTCTTAGACCCTAGAAATATTATTTACTCAGTACTTGATTGAATTAAAAAAATATTCTTTAAAAAATTGACGCCTGTTTAGACGCCAGAAAAATATTCTTTAAAAAATTGCCGCCAACTTAGACGCCAGAAAAATATTTTTTAAAACATTCACGCCAGTTTAGTCTCCAGCAAAATATTCTTCACACGTCTAAAGAATACCAAAATATTCTTAAAAAATCCACGTCTATGTGGAGCCTCTAAAAAATATCCAAATATTCATAAATAAATCCACGTCTATGTGGAGGCTCTAAAAAATATTCCTAAAAAATCCAAGCCTATGTGGAGACTCTAAAAAATATTCTTAAAAAAACCACGCCTATGTGGAACCTCTAAAAAATATTCTGAAAAAATTCACGCCTATTTGAGCCTCTTAAGATTATTCTTAAAACCAGTGAGCGGAGCAGTATAGTCGGACGGGCCGGCCATACAATACCCTACACAACTACCAAGGAAGTCTAACTTTCTGAGCAATATTTCGTGATAGTTGCACCCTCTTTCCCGATTAGAGGTCAACAGCACATCTTCCTTACACTGGCATATTTTCCGTATATTATTATCCATATTCCCTTCACCGAGGTTTGTGTTGTGATGTTCGGATCGATCGACTCGAAAAAATACACAACATTAACTTTTCGGCCCACTTAATCCCAATATTATTATCTGATCATCATCGAAAATTATAGACGTTGTCCTTGACCATACCTGGATCCTCATGGAAAATTTCAAAGCGATCAGCGCTATATTTTCGCCCTCTAGTGGGGTAATGGGTTACTAAATAATATATGAATACGTAAGCACCTGAAATATTTCTCTAAAAAATCCACCCCTATTTGTAGCCTCCAGAAATATTTCTCTAAAAAATCCACCCTATTTGTAGCCTCCAGAAATATTTCTATAAAAAATCCACCCCTATTTGTAGCCTCCAGAAATATTTCCCTAAAAAATCCACGCCTATTTAAAGCCTCCACAAAAAAAAAACACGCCTATTTGTAGCCCCCAAAAATATTTCTTTAAAAAAATACGCCTATTGTAAGGCTTCGAAAAATATTTCTTAAAAAACACGCCTATTGTAAGGCTTCGAAAAATATTTCTTTACCAAAAAAAAAGGCCTATTTGTAGCCCCCAAAAATATTTCTTTAAAAAACACGCCTATTGTAAGGCTTCGAAAAATATTTCTTAAAAAACACGCCTATTGTAAGGCTTCGAAAAATATTTCTTAAAAAACACGCCTATTGTAAGCTTTCGAAAAATATTTCTTTAAAAAATCCACGCCTATTGTAAGGCCTCGAAGAATATTCTTTTAAAAATCCACGCCTATTGTAAGGCCTCTAAAAACTGTTCTTCTTTAAAAAAATCCACGCCTATTGTAAGGCCTCTAAAAAATGTTCTTCTTTAAAAAATCAACGCCTATTATAAGGCCTCCAAAAAATGTTCTTCTTTAAAAAATCCACACCTATTGTAAGGCCTCCAAAAATGTTCATCTTTAAAAAATCCACGCCTATTGTAAGGCCCCCAAAAAATGTTCTTCTTTAAAAAAGGCATCCAAAAATGTTCATCTTTAAAAAATCCACGCCTATTTAAGGCCTCGAAGAATATTCTTTTAAAAATCCAAAAAAAAATGCTCTTCTTTAAAAAATCCACGCCTATTGTAAGGCCTCCAAAAATATTCTTCTCTAAAAAATCCACGTCTATTGTAAGGCCTCCAAAAAAATGCTCTTCTTTAAAAAACCCACGCCTATTGTAAGGCCTCGAAGAATATTCTTTTAAAAATCCACGCCTATTGTAAAGCCTCCAAAAAATGTTCTTTAAAAAATCCACGCCTATTGTAAGGCCCCCAAAAAATGTTCTTCTTTAAAAAATCCACGCCTATTGTAAGGCATCCAAAAATGTTCATCTTTAAAAAATCCACGCCTATTGTAAGGCCTCCATAAAATATTCTTCTTTAAAAAATCCACGTCTAGTTAGGCATCCAAAAAATGTTCTTCTTTAAAAAATCCACGTCTATTGTAAGGCCTCCAAAAAATATTCTTTTAAAAATCCACGTCTATTGTTAGCCCTCCAAAAATATTCTTCTTTTAAAAATCCACGCCTATTGTTGGTTCTTAATGAATATTCGTTTAAAAAATCCTCCAAAAATTAGAAGTTAATTAATTTCATAGGCCTTTGTGCGTCAAATAAAGCAACGTTTACATCGCTTTTGACCTTATTTTCTTAAAAAAAGTAAATAAATGATTTTTTTCTCTTTTCAGAAAAACACAATGGCTTCCATGAAAATTGCTTCAATGGTAAGTGAATAATGTAATGAACCACTTCACTGCCTAAATAAAAGAAATTTGTTTTCTTTAGAAATAAAATAAATTCTAAAGAAATTATTTTCTAATGAATCGCACCCGAAATTGAAATGGCCTTATTGTGTAAAAGGTTGTTTTTTTATGTCGAATTCAAAGGTAATTGGTTTCGCCGAGGTCATATCTTACACTACTGGCAGCGAGACGTGAAAGGGAATTTTGTTAAAAGCACTTCAATCTGTAACGTGCATTTTTGTTTTTTAATTCTCCAGAGTGGTGTAATTTTTTATGGGCTTCCTTTTAATATAAATTATTGTTTTTGTCAGTCTCCCAAAATAACATTTTAATTAAATACCTAATTGGTGATTCTTAAAGGCAATCTATGTTTGTAATCCTCAGCCATGTTAGCAAAATAATTCATATATTTGGACACTGTCGAGACTGTCTACGAATCTCCCCCACTTAACCATTCAAAAATGCATAGAAATTACTGAGACATGTGGCACAGTCGTTAACCTTTACATACCTGCAGACTATAAGCGTGGTGTATTTTTTCTTCGATTTGCTTGTAAACAAGTTTACTTTCTAGAGCCAAGATAAATAACCTACACCATCTGCCTATACAGGTGTTGCTGTTCATTTGGAAAACAATAATTTGTTATTATTTTTCCAGACTACTTTGAAGTATGACGTATGAGTGTTGTTAAGATATGACCATAATCGTACGCCACTCAGTACAAGAAGATTTTCTCAAAACAAAAATGCAAAACATTTTAGGAGGTTTGGATTTTTAACCAAATATTTTTGGGGCATTACAGTAGGCGTAAAATTTTAAATGAATATGTTAGGAAGGCTTACAATACGCGTGGATTTTTTAAAGGAATTTTTTAGAGGCCTTACAATAGGCGTGGATTTTTTAGAGGCCTTACAATAGGCGTGGATTTTTTAAAGGAATTTTTTGGGAGACTTATAGAAGGCGTGGATTTTTTAAAGGAATTTTTTGGGAGACTTATAGAAGGCGTGGATTTTTTAAAGGAATTTTTTGGGAGACTTATAGAAGGCGTGGATTTTTTAAAGGAATTTTTTGAGAGGCCTTCCAAATAGGGGTGGATTTTTTAAAGGAATTTTTTGAGAGGCCTTCCAAATAGGGGTGGATTTTTTAAAGGATTTTTTTTAGGAATTTTTTAGAGGCCTTACAATAGGCGTGGATTTTTTAGAGGCCTTACAATAGGCGTGGATTTTTTAGAGGCCTTACAATAGGCGTGGATTTTTTAAAGGAATTTTTAGAGGCCTTACAATAGGCGTGGATTTTTCAAAGGAATTTTTTAGAGGCCTTACAATAGGCGTGGATTTTTTAAAGGAATTTTTTAGAGGCCTTACAATAGGCGTGGATTTTTTAAAGGAATTTTTTAGAGGCCTTACAATAGGCGTGGATTTTTTAAAGGATTTTTTTTAGAGGCCTTCCAAATAGGCGTGGATTTTTTAAAGGAATTTTTTAGAGGCCTTACAATAGGCGTGGATTTTTTAAAGGAATATTTTTCGAGGCCTTCCAAATAGGCGTGGATTTTTTAAAGAAGAATATTTTTGAAGGCCTTCCACATAGGCGTGGATTTTTAAATGAACATTTTTGTGCATATGTTTGTAACAGGCAAAAGGAAACGAGATAGACACATGATTTTTTTTATTTATTTATTATTCAAGTAGTAAAATATTACAATTTATTCACAAAATGCAAGTAAAGAAACGGAATTAACCTTAATTCTATAACATTATAAAAATTAAAAGTAGGAAAAAAATGGAAGAGGAAGTAAAGATTGCAAAGGAAAATACTACAAATCAAAAACCTTTGAATTTAAGTAAATTGAACTCAGACATACATAATTTAGATGTAAATTATAATGTAAGAGGTATAGGCTGAAAAAGCGAAGATACAATATATACAATAATAGTGATATAATTTTTAATTAAAGATATGTAGATGTGTGGAATGGAGAAGAAATTATATAATATTTATAAAAATAGTAATAATTAACATATATAAAAATTTTTAAGTAAATTCATTAATGTACATGTTATATATGAGTTGGTTAGAAGACATACTGCAATGATCTCTAAATCGGTTTTGAGCTTCAGAAATTTTTAAAGATAACATTTTTACTTTAGCTTGTGCATGCAGTCTTTTAGTGGAAAAATGCCATGGTAATTTCATCATTAATTTCAACAATTTATTCTGGCAAACTTGCAAGTTTTGGACATGTGTATTTGCACATACTCCCCACACAGGCGAACCATACATTAAGATGGCTTGAAAAATGGATTTGTAAATTAAAAGTTTATTACTAAGGGAGAGTTTAGAGTGTCTGTTTATTAAAGGGTACATCAATTTGATCGCAATATTAAATTTGTCCTTGATAAATTTAATATGATCACGAAATAATAATTTTGGGTCGAGAATTATACCTAGATATTTGACACTGGTCGACCACGGAATTAAATTATTAGAGATACGTAGTGAAGTGCTCGGTAAGTTGCAGGATTTTCTTTTTCGAGTAAAAAAGATGGCCTGCGATTTACTTATATTAAGCTTAATTTTCCATTTATGCATGTATGAATTAATGGTCTGAACAGCAAATTCAAGATTACTAGTGATGGTTTGGGGACATTCATCGGAGGTGAAAATTCCAACATCATCAGCATATAAAGATGTAGAACAATTGGGCAAATTGGGAAAGTCTGAGCAAAAAATTATATATAAAAGAGGACCTAGTACCGATCCTTGGGGTACGCCTGCAGTAATTGTAACCTCGTTAGACATTACATTGTTAACACATACATACATTTTACGATTAGTCACAAAATTATATATAAGCTTAACTAGGTATAAAGGAAAACCAAATTGAACAAGCTTGTAAATTAGAGCATCATGCCAAACGGTATCAAAAGCTTTTTCCACGTCTAATAAAACTAAGCCAGTCGACTTCTTGTTTTTAAAGCCCATTTTTACAAAATTACATATTCGTTTTGCCTGTTGAGTAGTGCTATGAAAGCTTCTGAAACCAAACTGTTCATCTGGGATTATGAAATGGTTTTCAATAAATAAATTTAATTTTTCTTTAATAACTTTTTCAAAAACTTTACTAATTACATTTAATAAACTTATAGGCCTGTAGCTACTAATAGAATTAGGAGGCTTGCCAGTTTTCATGATTGGGATTACTTTAGCCGACTTCCACTTTGTTGGAAAGTAGTTTAGTTTTAGGCAACAGTTAAAGATAAAAGCTATAAAATTTATAACATTTTTTGGTGAGTTTAAAAGCAATACCAATTTAATGTTATCTGGCCCCATGGACTGCTTCTTTTTCGTAGTTTGTAATAAGGAGAATACACTTTCAGAATCAACAAAATCAGCTGTACAGCCAGGTGAATCTGTGATACGAAAGTTATCCATGAAAATAGAAATCATTTGGTTGTGGGATCGGTCACCAAGATTATTTGTTATATTATGATTTCTTGAGAAAGTATCGGCTAAAGCTTGAGCTTTCTCTTTGCTAGAAAATAATTTATTATCAGCATTATAGAGGAATGGAATTACTGAATATTTTTTCCGTAAAACTTTACTTATGTTCCAAAAAGGTTTGTCACCTTTTTTGAGATTTAATAAACGAGTATTCCAATATTTGTTACGATGTTGAGAGATTGCTTGACTGATAATAAAAGTAAGTCCCGTCATCATATTATAATCATATACATGTCTATAAGTAGACCATTGTCGTTTAAAATAGTTTTTAAGTTTTATTAGTTGTATTACTTGTTTAGGTAATTTGATGAAATTTTGAGGTAATTTTTTATGTGGTATCCACTTTTCCTCAGCTTGAATTAATTTTTCTTCTAGATAAGTGATGTTATTATCAATAAAGTCAGTAGTTATTGAATCGTTTACTAACATTGGAATATCAGAAAAATCGGATGACAACTGCGACTTAAAACCTTTCCAATTAGCTTTTTTATAATCAAAACCAAGAAAATTTGAAGAACAATCAGTTTTTAACATAAATGTAATGGGTAAATGGTCGGAACTAAGCTCATTTCTCACTGCTAGTTGTGAGATATAATTGGGCGCATTTGTTATTATTAGATCTATAGTAGATGTCGACGACCTGTTAGAAGTTGGAATATATGTATGTTCATCAGGATGTAAAATGGAAATCGGGTAAAATGTAGTGAATTCATTTAGAATATTTCCCCAACAATTAGCTCTCGTACAATTCCAATTTCTGTGTTTACTATTAAAGTCTCCACATAATAAAAAATGTCCGTTGATATTACAAAGCTTCCGTAAATCAGATTTGAACTGAAATTTCCGCGAAGTAGAACTCAGACCTCCTGGGAAGTATGTGCTAAATATTTTTATACTACTAGAATTATTATAAATTTCAATACCGACATTTTCAATAATTTCTGTGGGAATTACAGGCAGCTCTTTATGATTTAAAGATTTTTTAATTAGTATGGCAACACCTCCCCCATTTGAGTGTTCTCTATCTACGCGAAAGCAAACAAAATTTGGATGATACAGTTTGAAAGAGTATTTCAACCATGTTTCAGAGAGTAAGCAAACATCAATATTATTTTGTTGAAGAGAATTAAAGAGTTCAGCATATTTGTTTCGGATACTACGACAGTTCCAGAACATAATATTTAAAGATTCTGCATACATTAATTATAAGAATTATATAAATACTTAATTGCTAACTGAGCAATAACATTAAATTGTTCTTGTTTATTTTTACAATTTTGTAATCCATTAATAATGTCAAACGTAAGAGACGTAATTTCTCTCTCAGAGAATAAATTGTTTGGTGATGCGTCATTGTTGTTAGTAGATAATGGAGAGCTTATATTATGTGCAGTGGTAGTGTTGCCGAATGACTGAGTCCACACATTTGCGACCGGACGGTG